>NC_034192.2:37384209-37561709 GCF_002021735.2 Oncorhynchus kisutch
AAATGACAAATTAAAAAAGCGGACGGGACTTAAGAGGGAAGACCAAGGCTGAGTTTGGAGAGGACACAGGAAAGAGAGAGAACTGAGCAAGAACATTTGGTTCCTCGGAAGTTGTGGGAACATACGTTTTTGGTTTCCCATTGGTTCTGGGAACAGAGCCATCATTTTCCTGACTGGTAAAACGGAATTAATACTAACGTTCTGAGAACAGAAATGATATGTCATTTGAAGGCAATCAAATAACGTTCTGAGAACATGTTTGAATAAGACTGCTAGCTTAGGTTAACTGTTGTGAACTCCAAGCACAGATAGGACACATGGAAATGAATCATGCAAACACATTTCTGTTTTATTATGGCACAGTGTCAGTGTGATTCAAACCGATGATCTTCTGTTCTCTATCTATGGAATTCGGGAGAGGCGAAGGTCAAGCCATGAGTCCTCTGAAACATGACCCGCCATACAAGGAGTCACTAGAGCACGCTGAGCCAGATAAATCATTTGGAGTTTTAGTACTGGGAGTCAGAGTTGGAAATCAGTCTGTGTGCGCGCGACGAAGAGGACGCGCACTTGCTGATTTTACTTTTCTATTGAACATACTTCTTTCTGTGTGAAATATTATAGTTTAATTACATTTTAGGGTAGCTGAGGATTAAATAGAAATGTATTTTGACTTGTTTTAACAAAGTTTAGCGGTAGCTTTTTGGGGTCCTTTCTCTGCACGTTGAACGAATGGATTACTCAAATCGATGGCGCCAACTAAATGGACTTTTTGGGATATAAAGAAAGATTTTATCTAACAAAACGACCCTACATGTTGTAGCTGCGACCCTTGGGATTGCAAATCAGAGGAAGATTTTCAAAAAGTGAATATGTGTTATTTTACGAAGCCTGTGCTGGTTGAAAAATAGTTTGATGTGGGGCACTGTCCTCAAACACTCGCATGGCATGCTTTCACTGTAAAGCCTATTGTAAATTAGACAACATAGTTAGATTAACAAGAATTTAAGCTTTAAAACGTCATTGGGATAGGGGGCAGCATTTTCACTTTTTGATGAAAAGCGTGCCCAGAGTAAACTGCCTCCTGCTCAGTACCAGATGCCAATATATGCATATTATTAGTAGTATTG
Source organism: Oncorhynchus kisutch (assembly GCF_002021735.2). Taxonomy (NCBI): domain Eukaryota; kingdom Metazoa; phylum Chordata; class Actinopteri; order Salmoniformes; family Salmonidae; genus Oncorhynchus; species Oncorhynchus kisutch. The sequence goes on from NC_034192.2 coordinate 37,385,340, forward strand.
GATAGAAATCACTCTGAAGTTTCTAAAACTGTTTGAATGATGTCTGTGAGTATAACAGCACTCATTTGGCAGGCAAAAACCTGAGAGAAAATCCAAACAGGAAGTGGGAAATCTGAGGTTTGTAGTTTTTCAACTCAGCCCGATTGAAGATACAGTGGGATATTGGTTATGTTGCACTTCCTAAGGCTTCCACTAGATGTCAACTGTCTTTAGAATGTTGTTTGATGCTTCTACTATGAAGGGGGCCTGAATGAGAGGGGAATGAGTCAGAGGTCTGCCAGCAGCCACGAGCTCTATCATGCGCATTCACATGAGAGGTAGCTCCCGTTCCATTGCTTTTCTACAGACAATGGAATTCTCCGGTTGGAACATTATTGAACATTTATGATAAAAACATCCTAAGGATTGATTCTATACATCGTTTGATATGTTTCTACGACCAGTAATATAACTTTTTGGAATTTTCGTCTGACCTTTCCGCTGGAAGTTGAACGCGCATTGCAATTTGTTCACCAAACACCATTAAAAAAGGAGGTATATGGAGATAAATAATGAACGTTATCGAACAAATCAAACATTTATTGTGGAACTAGGATTCCTGGGAGTGCATTCTGATGAAGATCATCAAAGGTAAGTCAATATTTATAATGCTATTTCTGACTAATGTTGACTGCTCAACATGGCGAATATTTCTTTTGGCTGGTTTGGGCTCTGAGCGCCGTACTCAGATTATTGCATGGTATGCTTGTTCCGTAAAGGTTTTTAAAAATCTGACACAGTGGTTGCATTAAGGAGAATTATATCTCTAATTCCATGTATAACACTTGTATTTTCGTCAACATTTATGATGAGTAAATTGATGTGGCTCTCTGCAAAATCACTGCATGTTTCAGAACTACTGAATGTAACGCGCCAATGTAAAATTAGATTTTTTTATATAAATATGCACTTTATCGAACAAAACATACGTGTGTGCAACATGAACTCCTATGAGTGTCATCTGATGAAGATCATCAAATGTTAGTGATTCATTTTATCTCTATTTGTGCTTTTTGTGACTCCTCTCTTTGGCTGGAAAAATGGCTGTGTTTTTCTGTGAGTTGGTGGTGACCTAACATAATCGTTTGTGGTGCTTTCGCTGTAAAGCCTTTTTGAAATCAGACAGTTTTCTTGTGTTTTGTATGGACATTTTTCTTAAAGATCCACCTAAGAGGAAGTGGGAGCACCTATTTCGAGTATTTTCTGTCCTAGAGCAGAAATTCTCATTTAGCTTCCACCTTGAAGACTGACTGACACAGGCTGCTAAAAAATCTTCAGGAATTGGGGATGGGAACGTTGTGATGATTCCCAGATAAATAATAACAGCAAATAGGACACTAACTGACAACTGACAGCTAACCTTAGCTAGCTAATGAAAGATATGTGAGCACCACTTCAGTTAAGACAGGCTTAACTTAAGTTTAGTTGGGACTCATATCTTGACAGGTAGGCTGGTAGTCTTTTTCTGAGATAATTATATGTAAGTCAGGTGAAAATAATGAATAACTACTAATTAATAACTACCAGCCTACCTGTCAAGATATGAGTCCCAACTAAATCGTGCATATACGACCTGTTGACATGTTGAGGGTTGACGTTTGTCTGAGTCTTGCCGTTAGATAATTCCAGTGAAACCATGTCGGATTCCAGGCAGCACTAATATTTGGACATGCTCATAGACCATATCAAACAGCAAAATTCTTTGTTCTCTCTGTTATCATTTCAGCAAACTAGCTAGCTATGTGAATTGCAGCCGCAAATCCGCCATATAAATATAAATAATATCATCTTGGGTAATATGGAAAGCCTAACTATTGAAGCAATGGGCAAGCTCGCTTTGCATGGCCCGATGCCCCAGGTGGGTAGAGATTTTTACAAATGTGATTTCTACTGGTTGGGCGTTTAACGTTGTTGGAACAATTTGAGAGCATGACTTTAAATACAACCATGAGGAAACCTGTAGGAAACATTATGCTGAAGTACTGAAATTCTCACAAAAGAATGTTGTTTCTCAACACTCTCTGAACTATTTCAGAACATTTCCAATATCAAACCGGTTGGAGAACGTTCCTAGAATATCACCAAAATTAAAATGAAATGTAAATGTTAAAACTTTTAGGAAATACCACAAAAATAATGTTTTTTTCTCAAGTTCCTTAAATATGCTGAGAATGTTCCAAAGCCGAATAATTGTCCTGCGCCATTCCCAGAAAGTTGAAGTCACGCTCTCGCTAAGTTCTAAAAAACAAATGGTTCTAAGAATGTTATGTGCTAGCTGGGAAAGTTCTATCCATGTTTAGCTAGGGGCACTATTTTCTCTCACAAACGGCTTTTTCCTAACCTAAACCTGGCATTGAAGTTTTATGAAAGTATGCTTTTAAACTCACTGCATGATCTTATCACGCAGCTCTACCCTGCTAAGCAGCCTCGTTTCATAAACTAGATGTAACATAGTAAATGTAAATCCGGGATGCTGAAATTAGTACGACATGTTACGTGTGGTATGGTTACATAAGACCGATGGTTACTTAAGGCAAAAACTAAAGTAGGGTGGGTGGGCGTATAAGGGGAGTCTACCAACACAACATTGCGAGTTTAAATTTAATCACGGCCAACTTTAGCATTTTAGCTAATTAACAACTTTTCAACTATGTACTACTTTTTAGCTACTTTGCAACTACTTAGCATGTTAACTAACCTTTCCCCTAACCCTAAGTTTGACCATTTTAGATAACCCTTCTCTTAACTCTAACCTTAACCCTTTTAGCTAACCCTTCCCATAACCATTTAACCAAATTGGTAGCATATAATACAAAATGGGTGATGGACATCCACAAATTAACACATACCACACCAAACGTAACATGTCATACTGAATGGAGTGTTACAGATTTACGTACAGAATAATACGAAATGCTCTGAGACCAGCTTGTGCTAAGCACTACCTAAGCCTCTTCACCCTCACCCACCTTTGTTATCAACTCTAATCTCCCTCTTCCTCTCAATGTTCCCCACCGCCCCTCTCTCTTCCTTCTTCTCCGCCACACATTTTCCTTCACCCTTTTTCACTTCCCTCCCTGGCTTTCTGTCTCCCTTCCCCGCTCCCCCTGCTCTCTTCTCCATCCCACTTTCATTTACTTGTTTGCTGTCGCTCCTCTCTCTCTCCCCTCCTACTTCTCTCATTCCTTACTCTCTTCATGCTCCCTCTCTCTAACCCATTTCGCTCTCACCCCATCTCCCTCCCCCTCTCTCTCCCCCTCCTCCCTTCTTCCCCTGTATGATTTACTCAGTCTGCTTGGAGGCACTCATTACCCACCTCACATTGGTTCATCTTAGCCATAAAAGGCAGAAACTGAACAAGAGCAGTTTAGAGGACAACACTTAAGGCCAGAGACAACACCCTCTCCACCCTTCTTTCACTTTTCCATCCCTCCACCCTCCACCAACTCCCCCTTTTGTTTTGTCTTTCACTCTCATCCCTCCGTCCACAGTTAATGTTACGTTAACCCTTGCTATATTCTCTTACTATATGCTCTCTCCCTCACTCACTCACTCTATCTCTTTTTTCTGCTGTCTTTCTTTTTATCCCAGGCTCATCCATCATCTGCTGTTGCTGGGGTTAACCGGCTGTCAGGTAATTATCTCATATTTATGCAAATATTCGTGTCCCATATTGCTTCCCTAAACCCATCAAAAGCCTGTTCTCAGGGGTTGATGTCATAATTCAACCCAGAGTAAGAGTTATGGATGGCCCACAGGCACAGCGGCAGTACTTCATGTTCTCATCTTTGAGAGTAGTAATGATTCAGGAAGAGTCATGAAGGGAGTGTGTTGAACGTACTAATTGAGGATCTTTGGCTACTGAGCAGTTGCTAACTTAACACAGAGGTCATGGTTAGACCTACAGTGCCTTGTGAATGTATTCGGCCCCCTTGAACTTTGCGACCTTTTGCCACATTTCAGGCTTCAAACATAAAGATATAAAACTGTATTTTTTTGTGAAGAATCAACAACAAGTGGGACACAATCATGAAGTGGAACGACATTTATTGGATATTTCAAACTTTTTTAACAAATCAAAAACTGAAAAATTGGGCGTGCAAAATTATTCAGCCCCTTTACTTTCAGTGCAGCAAACTCTCTCCAGAATTTCAGTGAGGATCTCTGAATGATCCAATGTTGACCTAAATGACTAATGATGATAAATACAATCCACCTGTGTGTAATCAAGTCTCCGTATAAATGCACCTGCACTGTGATAGTCTCAGAGGTCCGTTAAAAGTGCAGAGAGCATCATGAAGAACAAGGAACACACCAGGCAGGTCCGAGATACTGTTGTGAAGAAGTTTAAAGCCGGATTTGGATACAAAAAGATTTCCCAAGCTTTAAACATCCCAAGGAGCACTGTGCAAGCGATAATATTGAAATGGAAGGAGTATCAGACCACTGCAAATCTACCAAGACCTGGCCGTCCCTCTAAACTTTCAGCTCATACAAGGAGAAGACTGATCAGAGATGCAGCCAAGAGGCCCATGATCACTCTGGATGAACTGCAGAGATCTACAGCTGAGGTGGGAGACTCTGTCCATAGGACAACAATCAGTCGTATATTGCACAAATCTGACCTTTATGGAAGAGTGGCAAGAAGAAAGCCATTTCTTAAAGATATCCATAAAAAGTGTTGTTTAAAGTTTGCCACAAGCCACCTGGGAGACACACCAAACATGTGGAAGAAGGTGCTCTGGTCAGATGAAACCAAAATTGAACTTTTTGGCAACAATGCAAAACGTTATGTTTGGCGTAAAAGCAACACAGCTCATCACCCTGAACACACCATCCCCACTGTCAAACATGGTGGTGGCAGCATCATGGTTTGTGCCTGCTTTTCTTCAGCAGGGACAGGGAAGATGGTTAAAATTGATGGGAAGATGGATGGAGCCAAATACAGGACCATTCTGGAAGAAAACCTGATGGAGTCTGCAAAAGACCTGAGACTGGGACGGAGATTTGTCTTCCAACAAGACAATGATCCAAAACATAAAGCAAAATCTACAATGGAATGGTTCAAAAATAAACATATCCAGGTGTTAGAATGGCCAAGTCAAAGTCCAGACCTGAATCCAATCGAGAATCTGTGGAAAGAACTGAAAACTGCTGTTCACAAATGCTCTCCATCCAACCTCACTGAGCTCGAGCTGTTTTGCAAGGAGGAATGGGAAAAAATGTCAGTCTCTCGATGTGCAAAACTGATAGAGACATACCCCAAGCGACATACAGCTGTAATCGCAGCAAAAGGTGGCGCTACAAAGTATTAACTTAAGGGGGCTGAATAATTTTGCACGCCCAATTTTTCTGTTTTTGATTTGTTAAAAAAGTTTGAAATATCCAATAAATTTCGTTCCACTTCATGATTGTGTCCCACTTGTTGTTGATTCTTCACAAAAAAATACAGTTTTATATCTTTATGTTTGAAGCCTGAAATGTGGCAAAAGGTCGCAAAGTTCAAGGGGGCCGAATACTTTCGCAAGGCACTGTATGTATTCAGCTGTTTCCCCAAATGGTGAGTTGGAACATACAGGTTGTGACAAAAAAACCTTGTCTGACAAAGTTCTAAGAACCACTGTTCTGTATGATCCTCTGCTTCCTCCCAGTGGTCACAGTGGTCACAGCAGGCACATATCTGTCCTCTGTGTACTGTGCAGTATACTAGATGCTGGTGGGTCGACTCATTTCTCCACCTGCATGCAGTTTACAGTTAATAGGAAATTTGACATGTTTTTCTTTTCATGATGGAATCAAGAATGAGGTGAGTTTAGCGAGGTATCGTGCGGCTCCTGCTCCTCTCTGACAACTGAGCCTCTCCACATGATGGAAATTAAGACCACATTTTGTGTGTGTGTGTGTGTGTGTGTGTGTGTGTGTGTGTATTGCTGTCTGGACCTTATTAAGTAGAAAACAGATTTAATAATGATGTCTAATAGGAAGGAATTTCCCTAACTTTGTCAAACTAGAGCCGCATCCCAGAACTGGTTTAAGCAGGGTTGGGGTCAATTAGAAACACACACACAAACGATGGTTTTTTGTGTACATAGGAAAGAGACTTGCTGATGGAGCAGCCAAAGATGGTGGATAAATGAAGATAGTTCACTCAGGCTGTTTACCATTGAAAAAAAAAGTAAGTTCCGGTCTACTTCAGTGGGTGTGTCCCATAGACGCCAATTCAATAGCAGCTGAGTCTGATCTACTTAGTTCATTGACTTTTATTGAACCAGAAAAATAATTGCAAGTGGGGTGTCTCACTACCTCTTCCGTCTCTTAAGCAGCTAAGGTTGGTTTAGACAGGCAGCCCAATTGAACGCTGCCTGTAGTCAATTAATAGCATTCTCACATAGGTGTTCCTTTTGTCCAGATGGGAAAGGGCAGTGTGGAGTGCGATTGAGATTGCATCATCTGTGGATCTGTTGGGGCGGTATGCGAATTGGAGTGGGTCTAGGGTTTCTGGCATGATGGTGTTGATGTGAGCCATGACCAGCCTTTCAAAGCACTTCATGGCTACCGACGTGAATGCTACAGCGCGGTAATCATTTCGGCAGATTACCTTTGCTTTCTTGGGCACAGGAACTATGGTGGTCTGCTTGAAACATGTAGGTATTACAGACTTGGTCAGTGAAAGATTAGTGGAATCTGTGTGGGTAGCTGGACAGGTAGGATGACTGACAGTGAAGGTGAACAGGTGGTCACGTGTCAGGTGACAGAGGAATGGATGAGACTGAGGCAGGATATCCTTTAACCATAAAGTGGTATATTTACTGAGTAGTCTGTGCTGCATCACAAAGGAAACAAACAACATGTATCTGATCAAATTCCTCATCCCAAAGATCAAATCATAACATTCATGATTAACATAATTAGGGAAGTCAACAATCCAGTTCATTAAGAAGTCAATAGTAATTATCCATGAGTCATTTAGCCTCGTAACCATTTATCATAAATCATGATAGAATACAAACATTGAATGGTTCTTCAATCTATAATCCCCATTAGTTTGGTATCAAAGTCGATCAGTTAGCAAACAATGACGTTTCTCATTTCACCCTTTCAATTGTCTTCATGTGTACATATAATTAATTTCATTACATATTAACCATATGACTTGCATAATTGGCCTATGAGGATCCGTAGGGCCGTGATCATTGACAATTCACATTACACAATATGTTTGAAGCGTGCGCTCCAAGCTGCGCTCCGCGGTAATAACTATAAGCAATAACTGATGGCCCACTCCCCCAGCTAAGGTTGGTTTAGACAGGCAGCCCAATTCAGATATTTTTTCACTAATTGGTCTTTTGCCCAATCAGATCAGCTCTGAACAATATCTGATGTGACTGGTCAAAAGACAATTTAGTGAAAATAATATCAGAATTGGCTGCCTGTGTAAACCACTGAGGTATAATAAGAACTGGAGCCAGATGTCCGCCCGTTGTTTGCAAGGTAATCTACTCACGTACCCATACGCCGATTCACGGACTGTCTATATCCAGGTTGCATCCGGTTTATACAGACCAACATCACATGTGCACTATCAAATTTTTATATCTTCGGCTGTAAGTGATGAAACAAAAATCTGCCTCAGCGACAATTATTTGAATAATCGAATGGATGTTTTGTGCACAAAGGTGATGACTAAAGTGTGTTATTAGGAGTTTTCTAATCTGATTTATCCATGTAGCCGTGTATAGAAATTGTCTTTCTGTGCCAGGCGTCAATTAAACTGCAATACCGAAGCAAAACTGTAAGACTAGTCAAAACCGTAGTTCTAGACCTGAACCCTGGCCCCTTGGCGCAAAACACAGCCTACATGACCTGCCTGACCGAATACAGAACAAGACCTCTGACTTCTCACCTGTGGAGCTAAGACAGCTTGAGTTATGGCCTTTAACCACAGATCTAGGATCAGATTACCCTAATGATTATTTTAACCCCCCCTGTGTAATTCATATTAAGACCATAAGATTTCACCAAATTATTTTCCCAACACTTTCCCTTGCTGCCAATGCTATTGCTCAACAAAAAATGGTCTCTGTGTCATCACAACAGTCAGAGATATTTAAACAAAATGATTTGTAGTAAAGGTTGTAGTTGCATTCTAATGAAGTTAGATCTATAATTGCTTTTTATATATACAAGTAGGAAAGCCTTATGATAAATAATCCACTTGTTTAAATAAAAATATTTATATAATTTTTTAGTAAAGTAGTAATATGTTGGATGAGTGTGTTTGGGGAAACCCCCTATTAGGCCCATGGGGGCTAGTTACCCCTTTATGGTTATGAATGTGTTTCTACCTGTCATTTAGACAATGACTAGCTCAGTTAGCGCTAGTTTATTAAGCTAACTTGCTTGCTTGCAACTTCACTAGCAGTAAATGCTAGCCAGCTAGCTAGTTAGCATAAACTGCTAGGAGTGCTAGCTTGCAACGTTACTACCAGATAATCTGAGTTTAAAAACTGTTACCCCGGTACTTAAAACGACACCTCTTTTCTAAAAACAACACTTCATGAAATAACTACAAAAGTGTGAACTGTAGCCATTTATTTCCCTTTACAGTGTATTTGACTAAGCATTGCCTTCATCCACATACAAATTTTTTCCCAAACGCTTTTTTTGTGTCAGCAATTAGACATTGTTCTTAGGGGGGCCTAGTTACCCCCCTAGTATCTTAACACTTCATGCCTCCAGTTAAAATGCTTTATACCTTGTTATAAACATGTGTCACAGGTATTCGTATTTACTCTACAGGTGTGACTAATGCCCCTTGATTACTGTGCACTCTTCAGCCCACATTGTCCTAATTTTGTGATTTTTTATTGATTGAGTAAAAGAATTGTCTCCCTGTTTTTCCCTGCCCCTTTATAACCTTGGTTTAATTTGTTTTGAAGCCACGCAGGAGCTCTTTTGGAAGCGTTATGAAAAGTATTATGTTGATGGAATGATGACGAAAAGTGTAACGCTGTACACATACTTCTGGTCATATAGTGTATGTGTAACATAGGGGATTTGACAATAGATATATTTATTTAGGTCCACAGGACTAAACTAAATTCCACAACTGAATTGCAGAGCAGCTTATATACTGCAAGATAATGAGAACATTAAAATGATTAAAAGGAGAAACGCATTGATAAAAACATTTGAATGTGGGCATATACCCCATCTAGTGTCCGTTTTAAAAGTCTAACTAATGATGGAATTGAGCTCTGCTAACCTGTTGGATTTGCTTGTCACCATGATATTTTAATTAATTTTTTTAAAAACTGTCTGAGCAGAAAATCTAATTGTTCACATGCGCTGAATACAACAGTTGTAGACCTTACCATGAAATGCTTACTTACAAGCCCTTAACCCACAATGCAGTTCAAGACATAGAGTTCAGCAGCCTTTTGAACCTAGACTTGGCGCTCCGTTACCGCCTGCCGTGCGGTAGCAGAGAGAACAGTCTATGATTTGGGCAGGTTACGTTCAAAATGTAATCCGTTACAGTTACTAGTTACCTGTGCAAATTTTTTCATCAATAACGTAACTTTTGGATTACCCAAACTCAGTAATCTGATTACATTCCGCTACTTTTAGATTACTTTCCCCTTATGAGGCATTAGAAGAAGACAAATATGTATGTTACCAATTGAACAACATCTATTGCAGAACAAATCAATGTTAACGTTTACATAGCTGGCCATATAAGGATGTTACATTTTACTTTATGGGTTGGTTATGTAGGCTTCTTCGAACCCATCACTTTCTACTACATATAATAATATGATTCAATTATACAGTTGAAGTCGGAAGTTTACATACACCTTACCCAAATACATTTAAACTCAGTTTCACAATTCCTGACATTTAATCCTAGTAAAAATTCCCTGTCTTAGGTCAGTTAGGATCACCACTTTTTATTTTAAGAATGTGAAATGTCAGAATAATAGTAGAGTGTTTGATTTCAGCTTTTATTTATTTCATCACATTCCCAGTGGGTCAGAAGTTTACATACACTCAATTACTATTTGGTAGCATTGCCTTTAAATTGTTTAACTTGGGTCAAATGTTTCAGGTAGCCTTCCACAAGCTTCCCACAATAAGTTGGGTGAATTGTGGCCCATACCTCCTGACAGAGCTGGTGTAACGGAGTCAGGTTTGTAGGCAACCTTGCTCGTACACGCTTTTTCAGTTCTGCCCACAAATTTTCTATAGGACTGAGGTCAATACATCCACATAGGTTTCCTACCTCATGATGCCATCTATTTTGTGAAGTGCACCAGTCCCTCCTGCAACAAAGCACCCCCACAACATGATGCTGCCACCCCCATGCTTCACAGTTGGGGTGGTATTCTTCAGTTTGCAAACCTCCCCCTTTTTCCTCCAAACATAACGATGGTCATTAGCCTATCAGAAGCTTCTAAAGTCATGACATCATTTTATGGAATTTTCCAAGCTGCATAAAGGCACAGTCAGTTTAGTGTATGTAAACTTCTGACCCACTGCAATTGTGTTACAGTGAATTATAAGTGAAATATCTGTCTGTAAACAATTGTTGTAAGAATTACTTGTGTCATGCACAAAGTAGATGTCCTAACCGAACATGCCAAAACTATAGATTGTTCACAAGAAATGTGTGGAGTGGTTGAAACACTTAGGTTGGAGTCAATAAAACTCGTTTATGTAAACTTCCGACTTCAACTGTATCTTTACATTAAAATCCAAAGTCTATCAGAATTCCAGGCATTCCAATAAAAGTTATACTCCTTGATTTTCAAGAATAGGACTTATGGAAGCATAAATTAGCCAAATTGTTGAATTAGACAGCGCAATAAAAGCCCCACTGTTATTCCATAAACTTAGATCAGCACTATGCAGCTGTTGCAAGAGCGCATTTTTCACTGGCTGTCCACTGGTTTCAAAAACAATGATTGATAGGCAGCTTAAACTTCTTGAAATCAACCATTATTGGGTTCAAATACACATTTAGATTTGTTAACAGCCATCCACAACAACCACAACCCGTAAATCGCAAATAGCTAAACGAGAGAGCAGCAGTGTGATTCGCATCAATGCGCTATGCAGATACAATTAATAAGTCATATAAAAATAAAACACAAAAAAAACCATCAGTCGCACCATTAGAAGACATAACTTGGACTGTAGCCTTCAAAATCCCATTCCTGCTCTTTTCCCGCGATCTATCAAACATATTTAGTGTGTCATCATAGTGGTCTCTGACTTGTGGTCAGACTCGCTCAGGTGGAGCAAACTTAAATTTGCGCTTTTGTGTCAAGGATTACATGTAATCCGTTACTCCCCAACCCTGGATTCCTGACAACGCCTAGTATTTTGAGATTGCGTCACCTGTGGATCTGTTGGGGCGGTATGCGAATTGGAGTGAGTGGGAGTAGGTTTTCTGGGATGATGGGGTGAGCCATGACCCGCCTTTCAACGCACTTCATGGCTACCGACGTGAGTGCTACGGGGAGTAGTCGTTTAATCAAATCAAATGTTATTTGTCACATGCACCGAATACAACCTTACTGTGAAATGCTTACTGACAAGCCATTAACCAACAATGCAGTTCAAGAAATAGAATTAAGAAAATATTTGCTAAAAAAAACAAGGTAAAAATATTAAAGAAAATAATGAAGTTCCATACCAATAACGGGAGTACCAGTGCCGAGTCCATGTGTGGGGGTCGGCCAATGTAAATAGTCCGGGTGGCCACTTGATTAATTGTTCAGCAGTCTTATATTTAAAAAAAAGTATTTAACCTTTATTTAACCAAGTAGGCCAGTTCAGAAGATAAGCAAAGCAGTGCGACAAAAACAACAAAACAAAGTTACACATAAACAAATATACAGTCAACAACACAATAGAAAAATCTATGTACAGTGTGTGCAAATGTAGAAGAGTAGGGAGGTAAGGCAATAAATAGGCTATGGAGGCGAAATAATTACAATTTAGCATTAACACTGGAGTGATAGATGCTTATGGCTTGGAGGTAGAAGCTGTTAAGGACCCTTTTGGACTTAGGCTTGATGCTCCGGTACCGCTTGCCGTGCAGTAGCAGAGAGAACAGTCTATGACTTTGGTGACTGGAGTCTTTGACAAGTTTTTGGGCCTTCCTCTGATACAGCCTAGTATATAGGTCCTGGATGTCAGGACGCTTGGCCCCAGTGATGTACTGAGAGGTACGCATTACCCTCTGTAGCGCCTTACGGTCAGATACCGAGCAGTTGCCATACCAGGCGGTGATGCAACCAGATGCAACGCTCTCGATGGTGCAGCTGTAGACCTTCTGGTGACCCATGCCAAATCTTTTCAGTCTCCTGAGGGGGAAAAAGGTTGTGTCGTGCCCTCTTCCCAACTGTCTTGGTGTTTTTGGACCACGATAGTTTGTTGGTGATGTGGACACCAAGGAACTTGAAACTCTCAACCCGCTCCACTTCAGTCCCATCGATTTTAATGGAGGCCTGTTTGGCCCTCCTTTTCCTATAGTCCACGGTCAGATCCTTGGTCTTGCTTACATTGAGAGAGAAGTTGTTGTCCAGGCACCACACTGCCAGGTTTCTGACCTCCTCCCTATAGGCTGCCTCATAGTTGTCTGTGATTAGGTCTACCACTGTTGTGTCGTCAGTTAACTTAATGATGGTGATGGAGTTGTGCTTGGCCATGCAGTCGTGGGTAAACAGGGAGTACAGGAGGGGACTAAGCACGCACCCCTAAGGGGCCCAGTGTTGACGATGAGCGTGACAGATGTGTTGTTGCCTACCCTTTCCACCTAAGGGCAGCCCATCAGGAAGTCCAGGATCCAGTTGGAGAATTTTTGTCCCAGGGTCCCTTAGTCCCTTAGCTTCGTGATGAGCTTTGTGGGTACTGTGGTGTTGAACGCTGAGCTGTAGTCAATTAATATCATTCTCACATAGGTGTCCAGATGGGAAAGGGCAGTGTGGAGTGCGATTGAGATTGCATCATCTGTGGATCTGTTGGGGCGGTATGCGAATTGGAGTGGGTCTAGGGTTTCTGGCATGATGGTGTTGATGTGAGCCATGACCAGCCTTTCAAAGCACTTCATGGCTACCGACGTGAATGCTACAGCGCGGTAATAATTTCGGCAGATTACCTTTGCTTTCTTGAGCACAGGAACTATGGTGGTCTGCTTGAAACATGTAGGTATTACAGACTTGGTCAGTGAAAGATTAGTGGAATCTGTGTGGGTAGCTGGACAGGTAGGATGACTGACAGTGAAGGTGAACAGGTGGTCACGTGTCAGGTGACAGAGGAATGGATGAGACTGAGGCAGGATATCCTTTAACCATAAAGTGGTATATTTACTGAGTAGTCTGTGCTGCATCACAAAGGAAACAAACAACATGTATCCGATCAAATTCCTCATCCCAAAGATCAAATCATAACATTCATGATTAACATAATTAGGGAAGTCAACAATCCAGTTCATTAAGAAGTCAATAGTAATTATCCATGAGTCATTTAGCCTCGTAACCATTTATCATAAATCATGATAGAATACAAACATCGAATGGTTCTTCAATCTATAATCCCCATTAGTTTGGTATCAAAGTCGATCAGTTAGCAAACAATGACGTTTCTCATTTCACCCTTTCAATTGTCTTCATGTGTACATTTAATTAATTTCATTACATATTAACCATATGACTTGCATAATTGGCCTATGAGGATCCGTAGGGCCGTGATCATTGACAATTCACATTACACAATATGTTTGAAGCGTGCGCTCCAAGCTGCGCTCCGCGGTAATAACTATAAGCAATAACTGATGGCCCACTCCCCCGATCGCCACAGATAGTTCAGATGAAAGGTAACAGAGTCGGTGGACTTACGTGGTTTCATGGACGCACAGAACTTCTGGATCAGACGGAGTTAAGGAAGAGAAAGCAGCGAGCTCAGGCGATGGCAATTTACTCCTTTTATGGAGTTGAGATCTGTCGGACATTTCCACCTGACCTAAGCTATTGTATTCAGTAATCATGTGCATATAAACCAGAATGATAATGTTAACAATGAGGCAGTGTGCCCTAGCAGAACGTCCACTGTGTGCAGCTCACCCTGCATTAACATAAATAACCTGAGCATGTCTACCTCTGCTAAGCTTCCCAGTAAAGCAATAAAAACAATCAAGCATTAGAGAAAAATGCTATCAATGGCCTAGGTTAAGATATGTAGCTTAATAAACAAGGTTCATGAAATAAATCATTTGCTAGTAACAGATGACATTCATATTCTTACTATCTCTGAAAATCACTTACATAATACCTTTGATGATACAGTGGTTTCAATACATGTTTAAAAGATCTACAGAAAATACAGAAATGCCAAAGGTGGAGGTGTTGGCCATCTATATTCAGAACCACATTCCTGTAAAGTTTAGAAAGGATCTTATGTTAAATACTGTTGAAGTAATATGGCTTAAGGGTTTATCTGCCTAACCTAAAGTCCATTCTAGTGGGAAGCCGCTATAGACAACCAAGTGCTAACAGTCAGTATCTGGGTAACATGTGAAATGCTTTATAATGTACAGTGGGGAGAACAAGTCTTTGAGACACTGCCAATTTTGCAGGTTTTCCTACTTACAAAGCATGTAGAGGTCTGTAATTGTTATCATAGATACACTTCAACTAATGGAGGACAGAATCTAAAACAAAAATCCAGAAAATCACATTTGATGATTTTTAAGTAATTAATTAGCATGACATAAGTATTTGATACATCAGAAAAGCAGAGATCATACGTTTCCTGTAGTTCTTGACCAGGTTTGCATACACTGCAGCAGGGATTTTGGCACACTCCTCCATACAGACCTTCTCCAGATCCTTCAGGTTTCGGGGCTGTCGCTGGGAAATACGGACTTTCATCCCCCTCCAAAAATGTTCTATTGGGTTCAGGTCTGGAGACTGGCTAGGCCACTCCAGGACCTCGAGATGCTTCTTACGGAGCCACTCCTTAGTTGCCCTGGCTGTGTGTTTCGGGTCGTTGTCATGCTGGAAGACCGAGCCACGACCCATCTTCAATGCTCTTACTGAGGGAAGGAGGTTGTTGGCCAAGATCTTGCGATACATGGCCCCATCCCTCCTCCCCTCAATAACGGTGCAGTCATCCTGTCCCCTTTGCAGAAAAGCATCCCCAAAGAATGATGTTTCCACCTCCATGCTTCACGGTTGGGATGGTGTTCTTGGGGTTGTACTCATCCTTCTTCTTCCTCCAAGCACGGCGAGTGGAGTTTAGACCAAAAAGCTCTATTTTTTGTCTCATCAGACCACATGACCTTTTCCCATTCCTCCTCTGGATCATCCAGATGGTCATTGGCAAACTTCATACGGGCCTGGACATGCGCTGGCTTGAGCAGGGGGACCTTGCGTGCGCTGCAGGATTTTAATCCATGATGGCGTAGTGTGTTACTAATGGTTTTCTTTGGGACTGTGGTCCCAGCTCTCTTCAGGTCATTGACCATGTCCTGCCATGTAGTTATTGGCTGATCCCTCACCTTCCTCATGATCATTGATGCCCCACGAGGTGAGATCTTGCATAGAGCCCCAGACCGAGGGTGATTGACCGTCATCTTGAACTTCTTCCATTTTCTAATAATTGCGCCAACAGTTGTTGCCTTCTCACCAAGCTGCTTGCCTATTGTCCTGTAGCCCATCCCAGCCTTGTGCAGGTCTACAATTGAATCCTGATGTCGTTACACAGTCCTCTGGTCTTGGCCATGTGGAGAGGTTGGAGTCTGTTTGATTAAGTGCGTGGACAGATGTCTTTTATACAGGTAACAAGTTCAAACAGGTGCAGTTAACAGAGGTAATGAGTGGAGAACAGGAGGGCTTCTTAAAGAAAAACTAACAGGTCTGTGAGAGCCGGAATTCTTAATGGTTGGTAGGTGATCAAATACTTATGTCATGCAATAAAATGCAAATTAATTACTTAAAAATCTTACAATGTGATTTTCTGGATTTTTGTTTTAGATTCCGTCTCTCACAGTTGAAGTGTACCTATGATAAAAATTACAGACCTCTACATGCTTTGTTAGTAGGAAAACCTGCAAAATCGGCAGTGTATCAAATACTTGTTCTCCCCACTGTATGTGATACAGAGAGGTATATTTTCTGGGTGATTTAAGTATTGACTGACTTTCATCAGGGTGCCCACTCAAGATAACGCTTTAAACTGTAACTAGTGCCTACAACCTGGTTCAGGTTATCAGTCAACCTACCAGGGTAGTAGTCAACCTACCAGGGTAGTTACAAACAGTACAGGAATGAAATCATCAACATGTACTGATCACATCTTTACAAATTCTGTAGAAATTAGCTTGAAATCAGTATCCAAATGCATCGGATGAAGTGATCACAATATAGTGGTCATCTCCAAAGGCTGGACCTAATAAAGTGTATGAGGTCATACAATACATTTTGTAGTGATTCCTATGTTGTTGATGTAAGGAATATTTGTTGGTCCATGGTGTGTAATCAACCAGACGCTGCACTTGACACATTTATGAAATAGCTTATCCAAGTTACTAAAACGCATGCACACATTAAGAAATTACTGTAAAAACTGTTAAATCCACACGGATTGATGAGGAATGTAATAATTGTATGGTTGAGAGTAATGATGCAAAATAAATGACAAATAAGTCTGGCTGCACAACTGTGGTGGCATTTTTCTGCTTTACCAAATGAGGATAGAGTTACAAACTTCCCACACCAGTCAGAGTTACACTTAAACTAACTACATATGTTTTAATAAGAGCTTTGCAATAGCCTTTTTTGACTTTCAATGATGCTCTATCTCTAATGAACCATTGAAAAGTGCCAACAGAAAAGTACAAAGATCTTTTATAGCCAAGATACACCCCTCTCAACTTACAGGACGAACCACAGATCTTAGGAACAGTTCACAAAGGTTAAGATGCGTATGAAAGATATCTATAAAACATAGCAGACAGTTCCTGCTGTGTCAACAGTTCTCATTGTAAAGACCAGTGTCTGGCCCCCTCCTACTCCAAACTGGAACCCGTCTCACCCTGGTAGGGTATAGCACAAAAACATTACCTTTAATATCTGGTATGCTCTTTAGGCTTTATTGCCCAAAGACATCCTAAATCTCCTCTGTCAGTGCTATCTCATAGAGTCCCATCCTCAGTGGAACACACACACAATACTCTATTCTGTCGAATGTAACAACTATTCTAATGTAATACAAGCATTATAACAATCTTACAAGCACTAAAACATAATCTTGCAATTTTCCACGACACAACCGATTGGCAAACATGCTGCAAATTGAGAAATCATGTGACTAAACTGAATAAAAAGAAACCACACTATGAAACAAAGATAAATTACATTAAGAATCATATTAAAAAGCTTTAGAGCACCTTAAATGACATTTTGAACAAAAAGGCAAAATCCAAATCCAAATCCATCATTCATTGGATCAGATGGCTCATTCATCACAAAACCCACTGATATTGCCAACTTCTTTATTTATTTTTTCATTGGCAAGATTAGCAAACTTAGGCATGACATGCCAGAAACAAACGCTGTCACAACACATCCAACTATATCTGACCAAATTATGAAAGACAAGCATTGTAATTTTGAACTCCGTGAAGTGAGTGTGGAAGAGGTGAAAAATCAACAATGACAAGCCACTGGGGTCTGACAACTTGGATGAGAAATTACTGAGGATAATAGCGGACGATATTGACACATCTTCAATTTAATCCACTATAAACTGTGTGCTCTCAGGCCTGAAGGGAAGCAAAAGTCATTCCCCTACCTAAGAATAGTAAAAAAAAACTTTACTGGCTCAAATAGCTGACCTATCTACTTGTTACCAACCCTTAGTAAAACTTTGGGGAAAAATTGTGTTTGACCAGAAACAATGCCATTTTGCAATAAACAAATTGACAAGACTTACAGCATGCTTATGTGGAAGGAACTTCAACAAGCATAGGACTTACACAAATGACTGATGATTGAGAGAAATTGATGCTAAAAAGATTGTGGGTCTGTTTTAATAGACTTCAGTGCATCTTTTGACATTAGATCATAATCTGCTGCTGGAAAAGCGTATGTGTTTTGGCTTTACACCCCCTGCCATATTCTGGATAAAGAGTTACCTGTCTAACAGAACACAGAGGGTGTTCTTAAATTAAAGTCTATCCAACATAATCCAGGTAGTATCAGGAAATTGTAAATTGTATAATGGCCTTAATTTTGCTGGACCCCAGGAAGAGTAGCTGCTGTCTTTGTAGTATGATCTAAAATAAGGACACGCGACAACTAGGTTCTATCTCCAGCCTGTTTATTAACCTAACCCCCGCATGTCATACATAGGTATGGATACCCCCAAAGGGACATCCTACTACAGTCTTGGCAGCAGCTAATGGAGATCCATAATAAATATTTTTTGTCAGAGGACAAACCATTCACAGAGACCAACTGATATCTTTCCGACAGATAAGATCTAAACCAGGCCAGAACTTGTCCGTGTTGACCAATTTGGGTTTCCAATCTCTCCAAAAGAATGTGGTGATCGATGGTATCAAAAGCAACACTAAGGTCTTGGAGCACGAGGACAGATGTAGAGCCTCGGTCTGATGCCATTAAAAGGTAATTTACCACCTTCACAAGTGCAGTCTCAGTGCTATGATGGGGTCTAAAACCAGACTGAAGCATTTCGTATACATTGTTTGTCTTCAGGAAGGCAGTGAGTTGCTGAGCAACAGCCTTTTTTGATGACACGCTCTTCAAAACGCCTGCGCTGGAGCATACTCCTAGCCAACATCTCTCTCCGATATCCCTCCTCAAACTGCTCCATCGACTCCCAGATGGTCTCTGGCTCTCTCCTCGGCCGACCGCCCCTTGTGCCCCCCCCTCCAAAAAAAACGTAGGGTTGCCCTTGAGCTGTTTGTGGCCGTGGACCCCGGTGTCGTCGCTGTCCTCCTTTACTCCTCGGCGACTCCCGCCAAGGAAGGGTCTCGCATCCACCTAGTATCTCTTCCCATGACCAACTCTCCTTCACCTCCTGGGCATGCTGCTTGGTCCTGATTTGGTGGGATATTCTGTCACGACGGTCGTATGAATAATTGGACCAAGGCGCAGCGTGAGTAAAGTTCCACATTTTAATGATAGTGAAACTTCCAAAACAACAAAGCTATAACGATCGTGAAATACGTAGCGCACATAGGCACTCATACAAAACAATATCCCCCATCGCAGGTGGGAAAAAGGACACACTAAGTATGATCCCCAATTAGAGGTGACGATTATCAGCTTCCTCCAATTGGAAACCATACACACACACCAACATAGAAATATAATACCTAGAAACCCCCCTAGTCACGCCCTGACCTATTACACCATAGATAACCCAGAGGGCTCTCTATGGTCAGGGCGTGACATTCTCCTAATTTCGCCAGAACTTTCATTCATTTTACAGCAGGTTTGCAAGTCACAAAAATAAATAAAATGACATTGTAGTATAGATAAATCCTTCCTTCACTCTTTCCCAAGCCAAGCTTGTCCCATTCGAGATTTTTATTAATATAATTGTTTTATTTAAAAAATATTCATAATTTCTTCGGGGGGCCAAATATCACCAAATTAATTATGAATATTTTTTTCATAAAAAAATAATAATTAATAATTACAATCTCGAACCCGTTTTTGCATCCCGGACCCACATATGATGTACGTGAACGAAGGAGAATGGATGAGTAAGCCGATGTATGGCTGGGTGTAAATGTGTCTGAGAAGAAGTTAGGGTGCCAAAAGATGGGAGGTTGGGACAAGCTTGGCTTCGGTGGGAAAGGATGGGAGATTGGGACAAGCTTGGCATGCTGTAGTCTTCAAATATGGCTCGCCTACAATATTGTTTGACCCACAAATTAATTGTGAATATATTTTCAAAAAAACAATATATTCATAGTAAAAATATCGGACCCGAGATGAAAAAACTCCCAAATCCAATGTCCAAAGAAGGAAGTTATCCTACCTAAATAATGCAAAAGTTACATTTTAATTTCATTCATGAGGAAAGAGAATGCAGGAGACAGTCAACTGATAATGCAGGCAGCGGACCATTTTGTGGTGCTGAAACATGAAGCTGCAACCACATCGCAATCAATAGGAGGTGAACAGCGCCTGGTGCTGAAAATATAGCTAACTTGTTATGCAAGTGTTGCACAGCAACAGATGGAGAACACCTACAGCAGTCGAGTAAATCATTTCAACAAAACTTTTCCTTTTTTAATTTGATTTTACAAACAACAGGAGGACTTAATTGGAGTCTATTTCCTCCTAGGTCTAATGTATATAAAATAACAACTGGCTGAGCTAGGCTATAAGGCTTAACAGCATCTTTCACAATACAAAAATATGTCCAGAGTCTATATTGCGTTCATACGGGAAAATGATGAATCGCAGGTGTAAGTCGATCCAAACATTGTTAGCACATAAAATGCACGTTTCTTTATTGTGCTGTATCCCTCTGAGCATGTCACCCACAACGTACACAAGGACTCAGCACTCCTGAGCGCATCCCTGATTTGTCTCGATGTCTGGAATTCAATCAGCTCAGTTTGAATTGCGGCCTCATCCAGCGAGGGTATAGTTTTCTCAGCAAGGAGGGAGAACTCTCCACCTGGGCATCTGTGAGAGGATCACGTACAAATGCAATGATATCACTGTGCATTCTGTAGTCTTCAAATCTGGTTGAAAAGTTGTCCCTCAGCTGCTTGATGAAATCTTTCATGCTGCGGCCTGGTCCCTCTGCCTGTCGTTTCTTCAGTGTGCCGAAGTGCAGTAGATGTCAAGTCCAAATCGAACAACTCAAGCTTCCCAGTAAAGGCCTTAAGTTTTTCCACCATGTCCACCACTGTTTTCCCTCTTTCTTGTAACTGGAGATTTAACCCGAATATGTCAGCCAAAAAATCTGTGTGTGGATTGCAGTTAACGCTTAGTATTTATTCATTTCTTTGGCACATTTTTTGTAGTTTTATTTGAGTGCCTTATTGCAAACAGGATGCATGTTTTGGAATATTTTTGTTCTGTACAAGCTTTCTTCTATTCATTCAATTAGGTTAGTATTAGGTTAATATTGTGGTGTAACTGCAATGTTGTTGATCCTTCCTCAGTTTTCTTCTATCACAGTAATTTAACTCTGTAACTGGTTTAACTCTCCTGTTGTGTTCGTTTAAAAAATGAATGCCCCATTATAGCTGATATAGCTGATCCATAATAATACCATAATAATACATATATTATTACCACACAATCTTGTGTTCTGTTTCGTTGTGTTCTTGAACATAGCCCTGTTTCTTTGTGTTCTTGAACATAGCCCTGTCTTTCATTTTTGTTCATTGATTTCACCTGCGTTAGTTACTCACCTGGTCTCATCAGCTCCTTTTTAAAAATCTATCATACATAAATCCAGTGTCTTCCCTCGGGTAAGAGCACCATACACAAAACCAGTGTCTTCCCTCAGGTAAGAGCACCATACACAAAACCAGTGTCTTCCCTCAGGTAAGAGCACCATACACAAAACCAGTGTCTTCCCTCAGGTAAGAGCACCATACACAAAACCAGTGTCTTCCCTCAGGTAAGAGCACCATGCGCATAAAACACTTTCAATCACTTGTCACCCAGTACCTCAGTACTGACTTGGTTCATCCTAATCTATAACCAAATTCCTCACACAAGGTTCCATTAGACCCTCAGGAATTTCTAACTATTACACCTGGGGTTCTGTGCCATTTTTCACATATACATCGTATACAGGCTTATAAATAAATGTAGGTATCGACTGTTCCTGTAATTATCAACCCCATGAGTGAGGTGCCACTTGTATACTGGAATCAGTCATCAACCACAGAGTGCTTTTTAAAATTTCAGACTGTTGGTTTAACAGGCGTCTGCTTATCTTATAATTTGATGTGCTGCACAGTGGGACGAAGATCATCCAGACGCAGGGGTAACTCACTCCTGGCTAGCTCGCCAAATGTTGGTTTGTCCTTTGCATGGGGTGATGTAAGTTTCCTTCGACAATCAGTCTTCCAGATAGATGACATAGACACAGGAACCTTGGTATAAAACTCTTTAGTAATAAAATGCAATTGCAGACAGAGTTTCACATACAGAGTACCTCAGTAGTCTATAATAAAGATCTGTGTGGCGAAAACAGGAGACAATGCTCCTTATACTAGTGGGTGTAGACAACCTACCGTCAGTCATACCTTAACATTGTTGCATTGGATTAGATACAAAGTATCAAAGATGAGAAAAACATGTCTAGACTGTGGTTTCTCACTCTGCTACCTCGGCCTTGAGCCTGTGTGACTATCTGCAGGTGCAGACAATTCTCAGCCTGAGAACTAAAGCACTACATCTCCATTTACCCAGTACCTTCCCATCATTGCGCTTTGCAAGCATACAAAGGTCATCACATATATACAGTAATCATGGCATTGATGTAGCCCCACACTCGACACCCAGGGTAACCCCCAACACAGGCAGTGATGCAACTGGTCAGGATGCTCTCGATGGTGCAGCTATAGATCTTTTTAAGGATCTGGGGACCCATGCCAAATCTTTTCAGTCTCCTGAGGGGGAAAAGCTGTTGTCGTGCCCTCTTTACGACTGTCTTGGTGTGTTTGGACCATGATAGTTTGTTGGTGATGTGGATACCAAAGAACTTGAAACTCTCGACCTGCTCCACTACAGCCCTGTCGATGTTTCCACTGCTGTTGTGGTTAAAGCACAATAGCGATACCATGTTCCTCAAAAACAGATAGGCTTTTCCTCAGCTGTAGATCACAGCTGAAGAACAATCAGTTACTATAGTGCATGTAGGTGAGGACCTCCATGCTGTTGAAGAGACTTATAGAGCTCGCCAGCTTGTAGTCCTAAAAACCAGACATGAGTTACTCCTGGTTCATTCGGCCATTCCTATGGGGGAAATGAATGGAGAAATAATTGGGTTTTGGGATAAACACCGAAAATAAAGTCTGAGGTTAAAACAGGCTAAGGATATCTTATACGTTTTGTTATATGAGATATTAGTCAGTTAACATGACCTTTATGAATTATTTCCTTTATGCACTTTATGTTCCTATTTTGCTAAATGAATAAATAAATGCTAAATGCTAAATAAATGCTTCAAATTCACAAAAAGTGGCATTAGCTGGTGTAGACTCTCATGGAACCCGTTCATTTTCCCATACGCCTTGGCCAGCAACGAGACATGGCAGAGTGCCTACAAAAAGACACCATTACCGAAGATTTTTATAGCTAACCCAAGATAGACCACAACCTGTCGTTTCCAATGGGAGAAAATTAATCATAGTGGGCTGATCAAGCACGAGTTAGCGAGGACCTATTGGTGTGTTCTAGCATGTATTTGCATATTTCCATTAGGGAACGCCAACACTACAGATTCTAGTTTTGTATTCTGTACCAGACAGAACTGTTTCGGTTTCGTTCATTCTCTTTTGTTGTTTTTCCATTCAGTGTTCAATTCATAATAAAAGATGAACACGTACCACACTGCACCTTGGTCCTCACCTTCTTCAACCCACGACAGCCGTTACAGGGTCACTGGGCTTCCTCTCATCAGCATATTTGCTGGTGAGTGGAAACACCAACCAGATGCTTCAATTTATATGTCCGGTTTCACTTCTGGCTTATTGTTCTAGGTAGCTCATTACTATTGCTCTCTTTAAGTTCAGACATGCAGTTGTTGCAATACCATTTCTGGCTAGCAGGTGTCACCCAGGTCTCACGGACCGGGCCGCACAATCTACACCATTTAATTGGAAGGGTACACAAAGAATGTTGTTAGTGATGTTAGGATATATAAGTTATCTTGTATGAGCTTTTGTGCTGTATACATTACGCTGTTACAGGTGTCAAGCTTATGGGCATGTGGCAACAGTGTGTAGGAGGGAGGTTCCTAGGTGTGATAAGTGTGCAGAAGGGCATGAGATAAAAGAATGTGGAGCATTGGGGAAAGTAGTGATATGTGTTAATTGTAGTGGTGTTAATGGGGCTGGGGATCAGAAATGTCTGGTGCGAGAGAGGCAGGTTGAGGTTTCCAGGGTTAGAGTAGTGCAGAAGTCATATGCTGAGGCACTGAAGAAAGTAAGGAAGATGGGTCAAGGGGGAGGGATCCTGAGAGGAGTGATGTGACTAGTAGATACAGTGCCTTGCGAAAGTATTCGGCCCCCTTGAACTTTGCGACCTTTTGCCACATTTCAGGCTTCAAACATAAAGATATAAAACTGTATTTTTTTGTGAAGAATCAACAACAAGTGGGACACAATCATGAAGTGGAACGACATTTATTGGATATTTCAAACTTTTTTAACAAAGCAAAAACTGAAAAATTGGGCGTGCAAAATTATTCAGCCCCCTTAAGTTAATACTTTGTAGCGCCACCTTTTGCTGCGATTACAGCTGTACGTCGCTTGGGGTATGTCTCTATCAGTTTTGCACATCGAGAGACTGACATTTTTTCCCATTCCTCCTTGCAAAACAGCTCGAGCTCAGTGAGGTTGGATGGAGAGCATTTGTGAACAGCAGTTTTCAGTTCTTTCCACAGATTCTCGATTGGATTCAGGTCTGGACTTTGACTTGGCCATTCTAACACCTGGATATGTTTATTTTTGATCCATTCCATTGTAGATTTTGCTTTATGTTTTGGATCATTGTCTTGTTGGAAGACAAATCTCCGTCCCAGTCTCAGGTCTTTTGCAGACTCCATCTGTTGTGCACTTGAGTGAGGACCCAAAAGCGATTTAACAAAAACAGAGTCCTTTAATGTAAAAACACAGGGAAGACATAGATCCTCTTCAGATGTAGAAAATGGCAAAATAGACAACCCTCAGAGAGGGCGACAAATGAAACAGAAAGTCCTTCTGATATTTACAAAAGAGTCCCCTTCTTAGCAGCAGAGGAGAATAGCTGGGTTGCGGCGACAGACTGCTGGTCTCTCTGGGTAGGCGCGGGTCGTAGCGGACAGAGGTACCTGATCACACGTAGCATCAGAAGAACAGGCAGATTCCGACAGGATGGGACAAGGGTGAAGCAAACAAGACGATAGTCTGGTTCTGGCATGAGAAACTCAAACGAGAATCTGACAAAGAAAGAAGCAGGAACAGAGAGAGAAATAGAGACCTAATCAGAGGGAAAAAGGCAACAGGTGGGAAAAGGGTGAACGAGGTAGTTAGAGGAGATGAGGAACAGCTGGAGGAGGAGAGAAAGAGAAGGTAGCCTAATACGACCAGCAGAGGGAGACAGAGTGAAGAGAAAGAACAGGAACAAGACATAATATGACAAGACATGACACCATCAGGTTTTCTTCCAGAATGGTCCTGTATTTGGCTCCATCCATCTTCCCATCAATTTTAACCATCTTCCCTGTCCCTGCTGAAGAAAAGCAGGCCCAAACCATGATGCTGCCACCACCATGTTTGACAGTGGGGATGGTGTGTTCAGGGTGATGAGCTGTGTTGCTTTTACGCCAAACATAACGTTTTGCATTGTTGCCAAAAAGTTCAATTTTGGTTTCATCTGACCAGAGCACCTTCTTCCACATGTTTGGTGTGTCTCCCAGGTGGCTTGTGGCAAACTTTAAACAACACTTTTTATGGATATCTTTAAGAAATGGCTTTCTTCTTGCCACTTCCACAAAGGCCAGATTTGTGCAATATACGACTGATTGTTGTCCTATGGACAGAGTCTCCCACCTCAGCTGTAGATCTCTGCAGTTCATCCAGAGTGATCATGGGCCTCTTGGCCACATCTCTGATCAGTCTTCTCCTTGTATGAGCTGAAAGTTTAGAGGGACGGCCAGGTCTTGGTAGAATTGCAGTGGTCTGATACTCCTTCCATTTCAATATTATCGCTTGCACAGTGCTCCTTGGGATGTATAAAGCTTGGGAAATCTTTTTGTATCCAAATCCGGCTTTAAACTTCTTCACAACAGTATCTCGGACCTGCCTGGTGTGTTCCTTGTTCTTC
The DNA here is from genome assembly GCF_002021735.2 of Oncorhynchus kisutch. Taxonomy (NCBI): domain Eukaryota; kingdom Metazoa; phylum Chordata; class Actinopteri; order Salmoniformes; family Salmonidae; genus Oncorhynchus; species Oncorhynchus kisutch. The sequence goes on from NC_034192.2 coordinate 37,411,481, forward strand.
ATGATGCTCTCTGCGCTTTTAACGGACCTCTGAGACTATCACAGTGCAGGTGCATTTATACGGAGACTTGATTACACACAGGTGGATTGTATTTATCATCATTAGTCATTTAGGTCAACATTGGATCATTCAGAGATCCTCACTGAACTTCTGGAGAGAGTTTGCTGCACTGAAAGTAAAGGGGCTGAATAATTTTGCACGCCCAATTTTTCAGTTTTTAATTTGTTAAAAAAGTTTGAAATATCCAATAAATGTCGTTCCACTTCATGATTGTGTCCCACTTGTTGTTGATTCTTCACAAAAAAATACAGTTTTATATCTTTATGTTTGAAGCCTGAAATGTGGCAAAAGGTCGCAAAGTTCAAGGGGCCGAATACTTTCGCAAGGCACTGTATGTACCAGTATATAGGGATAGGCCAAGTTGCAGAAAATTGAGGTTGTGGTGGCAGCAGCAGAGAGTTATTTGTGTGTGTAACAGTATAACTTTAGACCGTCCGCTCGCCCATACCCGGGCAGTTTATTTTTTTTTGTGAGTGTAGTGTTAGATAATCGATAATTGTCGATTTTTTTCAAGGAACATATAAGGGATTTATACTCCAGTCTACTAGGAGGCAGTAATGCAATATTTATTGGATGCCAACCGCTGTTAAACCTAATCGAAGTAGAACGAAGAATGTCGTGGCACCGGCAGTGGCAGTTGTTCAACATTGTAACATGACTCACAGATAGAGGTGAACATATGTGAAATGAAACGTATTGAACCCATGTCACCCATTCTAATATATGTATAGTTTTATTATTTTAATTTCGGGGTGTTCATGTCAAGAACTGAACATCGTCTTCCTCTCTCCTCACTCTCACCTTTTCATCATTGCCACTTTCCAGTAGGCTAACCTACAGGTAGCGCGGGTACCCAACATTAGTCCTCGCTGGTAGAGAAAGCCATGCCCCAAAGCACAAATGTGACCAAGTGACAAAGGGGGCGGATGGTTCGGATTCTAGGAAGAGAAAATACTGAGGGAGCGAGTTACGAAGTCAATTTGGAGAGGGAGGGAGAACAAGGAGAGAGGGAGTATACGAAAAAAGTGTACATTATACCGTGCAAGTAACTACACGCGAAGAACACGGGGTAGGCTTGACATAAATCAGAGTCGTAATTTGCTTTAGGAGGGGAAGAGAAGAAATCGAAATCGTAGAGAAGTGTTTCTACAGCTACAAGAAACGTTCTGTCAACGTTGTGTCATTTATTTTTCAAAAGAAAAAGAGCTGAAGTAAGTCATATTTTTTTATTAGAAACTTCAACACATTTTTGTTGACTTTGTATCTAAAAATGACACTAAAAGCTAGTAAGTGCCAAATATACCCACAAAGGCGAGTACCAGATGACGAATGGTTGGTGTTTTAGTTACTTTCAGAGATATATGTGCTTGTTAATGCGTTATTGCAATGATAATAATCGATTTGTTATGTTATATTTTCTTGTTGATGTTTGTTTTGATTACAATAAATATGGAGGTTAATTAGGGCAGGACTATTTTTTAGTAGTGATGTTCAGTTTGCGATTCATTCAAAAAGAACGAATCACTCTTTTTACTGACACGAGGGTCATTATTCATTTTTCCGAGTGACTCGTTCATTTTCGTCGTTCGTTTGACCTGCTGGCCCTTTTGGAATTTAAAACAATTCAAAATTCAACTATAGAATACACATTATATAAGGACAACGGGGTGCAAGTCACACATAGTAGTATAATGAAAATTCGAAGTCTGAGTTCACAGTAACGAGCGTAACGACCACGGAGCGTTCTGACGCGCCAACGACAGGCAGGTAGCTTGTCCTGTGGCTGAAAACCATTGTTTTTGCGAACGAATGGTTATTTTTGAACGGATCTTTTTGGCGCACGTCGCGAATCGCATCGGTGAAAGAGCCGTTCATTTTGTCTCCCAGATTTGCATACTGGTACTACTGGTCTTTTTTGTTTTTGCTCAAAAACGTTTTTCTGGACATAGGTTAAACGATTATTATCTAAAGAGGACGAATCCTCACTGCAGAAACAATACATACTGGGGAGAGCGCATCAATCAGGTCCACACTGTTTTTTTCAGTGTATACAAAAATACATAATTTGGCCTGTTAAACATGTATTTGAACGTGAGCCGGTTCTTTTACATGAACTTTGACAAATGAGCCAGCTCATCGAAGAGACTCGGAATGGCATCACTACTTTAAAGCTAGCTAGCGATTTCGGAAATGACCGTCGCTGGTCGCTACTTTCGTCCACATTGGATTGGGCAATACAGCCAGTGTGATTTTTTTTTTTTTTGGAGGGGGGGCACTCAAACTAGCTAACTAATGTACATATCTAGTTAATGTGATAGAGATGTATAACATTTAACTTGGTTCTGGAGCCTCACTTTTTATGTTAATTTCAGTGTTCAGGTGGGGGGCGTGGCCAATGTCGAACATTTTAGAGACCCTCCTGTTGTTTGCAGTGACAAAATATAGCTGTTTTAAAGACGATTTCCTGCAATTCGACACTTTTTAGCAATGAAATATGCTGTTTTAAAGCTTTCTGAGTGACACAAAATCAATGGGGGCCCCATGCCATGACAAAACTCCTGAATGCATATTTTTTTTTATATATATTTTTTTTTATTCTCCCTGACAGTTTGGCTTTTATTTTGGTAATAGTTCTCAAAGATGATCTTTTAAAAATATATATAGATCCATTATCTTTTCTATATTATTTAGGTCTGGTTTTAAAGCTGCAGTATGTAACTTTGGGGCTATGACCAAATTTACATAGAAAGTGAGTTATAGATCTGTCATTCTCATTGAAAGCAAGTTCTATGTGCGCTATTTCTATGCTTCCCATCCTTAACTTTCGGTTTTGTACACCAGTTTCAAACAGCTGAAAATGCCATATTTCTGGAAATTAAAAATAATTTCACAGCGGTTTAAAAGGTAGAATGATTTTCTACACTTTACCTGCTAGTTTTAACCACATAAACTGAGATTAGGTGAACTATTAGAATTTCAGCAACCAGGAAATGATGGAGAGATTTCTGCATATTTAAAACCAAAAATGTTGATTTATTTTTACTGTTTGGACATAGGTGGCATGAAAAAAACCAATACTTTTCTATGCAGAAAAAAACCCTGCATTTGAAAGAACAATAATATATGAATACATATATATATATATACATATAGAGTCCCATAGGGCGGTGTGCAATTGGCCCAGCGTCGTTCAGGTTTGCCCGGGGTAGGCCGTCATTGCAAATAAGATTTTGTTCTTAACTAGGTAAATAAAGGTTAAATAAATAATTAAGGTCAGCAAGAGTGAACTTCCTTCCTAACAGTGGTGGAAAAAGTATCCAATTTTCATACTTGAGTAAAAGTAGAGACACCTTGTAACGATCGTTGTTGGAAGGATGGTCAGACCAAGATGCAGCGTGGGGTAGGTTAATAATTTTTATTTATGATAACTGGCACAAAACAAGAAAGAGGATCAAACGAAACGTGCAGCTTTGTAGGGCTAAAAAGCAACAATACAAAATCAAGATCCCACAAACAACAGGTGGGAAAAGGTTGGCTAAATATGATCCCCAATCAGAGACAACGATAGACAGCTGCCTCTGATTGGGAACCATACCAGGCCAACATAGAAAATCAAAAACTAGACTACCCACCCTAGTCACACCCTAACCTAATCAAAATGGAGAAATAAAAGGTTCTCTAAGGTCAGGGCGTGACACACCTTCATAGAAAATTACTCAAGTAAAAGTGAAAGTCACCCAGTGAAATACTACTTGAGTAAAAGTCTAAACATATTTGGTTATTTATTATACTTAAGTATCAAAAAGCAGAAGTACACATCATTTCACATTCCTTATATTAAGCAAACCACATGGCATGATTGTCTTGTTTTTTAAATGTATGGATAGCCAGGGGCACACTCCAAAACTCAGACATAATTTACAAACTAAGCATTTGTACTTACTGAGTGAGTCTGCCAGATAAGAGGCAGTAGGGATGACCAGGGATGTTCTCTTGATAAGTGCGTGAATTGGAACATTTTCCTGTCCTCCTAAGCACTCAAAAATGTAACAAGTACTTTTGGGTGTCAGGGAAAATGTATGGAGTAAAAAGTACATTATTTTCTGTAGGAATGTAGTGAAGTAAAGATACCCCCAAAAACTACTTAAGTAGTACTTTAAAGTATTTTTACATTACTGCTTTGTTTTTTGAATGAGAACTGAAAGTAAAGTGTTTTCCCTGACATGTTGTCCTGTTGTCCAGCCCGTGGAGGTTGGTAAACCCAAGTAGAGAGAGCGGGAGAGAGCCAAATTGATTCACGTGATGAGTCACAATAATCAAATACATGGCCTCACTTGTTATAACTAAAGAGAATTAGTTTTAAAAATGCTCTGTAATAATATCCATTTCATAACACTTTGTAATAGGCTACCACACATTGTCCAGAGCTGAGTAAATATCAGGTAGAAGTTAGTTACAGCATTGCATCATTCAGCTGTATCCTAGCTAGGATAGGGTTGTACAGTAGTCTTTCAGTTGAGTGTCAACCGGTCTTTCAGCCAAGTGTTGAATGAATTTGTTGAATGGTGAAGTTAAATCAAAGGCAAGGGGATAGAATTTAGACGTTTTATTTTTGAGTAGTGCACCATCAAGAAAAGGTCTGCATTTCCTACACCACGACAGTCACCCTTCTCCTCTTTCTAACGACGAATGACCCACTCAAGACCAAGGGGAAGGAAGGAGTGATAACAGCACGTAGGGGGAAAAAGAGGTGGGAAATCTTGGTGGTGAGAGATAGGCAGAGGAGGGAAAGTAAGAGACAGACGTGTATAACTCAGTTTGCACACACGGAGATACATCTCGTTCTTATCTAATATAGCACATTGAGCTTTTCCAGGCCCTTTGTCTGTAGTCCTACCGGTATGTGTGTGGAGGGGATTCACTGGAAGTCCAATTCATGTGACAGTGCTGTAGATACTAGGACCTATACTTATCTGATACATACCATCAATCAATCAATTGTATTTATAAAGCCCTTTTTACATCAGCCGATGTCACAAAGTGCTATACAGAAACCCAGCCTAAAACCCCAAACAGCAAGCAATGCAGATGTAGAAGCACGGTGGCTAGGACAAACTCCCTAGAAAGGTCAGAACCTAGGAAGAAACCTAGAGAGGAACCAGGCTATGTGGGGAGGCCAGTCCTCTTCTGGCTGTGCCGGGTGGAGATTATAACAGAACATGGCCAAGATGTTTAAATGTTCATGGATGACCTGCAGGGTCAGATAATAATAATCACAGTGGTTGTAGAGGGTGCAACACGTCAGCACCTCAGGAGTAAATGTCAGTTGGCTTTTCATAGCCGACCATTCAGAGTTAGAGACAGCAGGTAGGGTAGAGAGTTGGTCCAAAACAGCAGGTCCGGGACAAGGTAGCACATCCAGTGAACAGGTCAGGGTTCCATAGCCACAGGCAGAACAGTTTAAACTGGAGCAGCAGCATGACCAGGTGGACTAAGGACAGCAAGGAGTCATCAGGCCAGCTGGTCCTGAGGCATGGTCCTGTAGGACTCAGGTCCTCCGAGAGAGAGAAAGAAAGAGAGAAAAATAGAAAGAATTAGAGGGAGCATACTTAAATTCACACAGGACACCGGATGAGACAGGATAAATACTCCAGATATAACAGACTGGCCCCAGCCCCCCGACACATAAACCAATACTGGAGGTTGAGACAGGAGGGGTCGGGAGGCACTGTGGCCCTGTCCGATGATACCCCCAGACAGGGCCAAACAGGCAGGATATAACCCCACCTACTTTGCAAAAGCACATCCCCCACACCACTAGAGGGATATCAACAGACCACCAACCTACTACCCAATTTAAAGGCAATGCTACCAAATACTAATTGAGTTTATGTACACTTCTGAACCACTGGGAATGTGATGAAAGAAATAAAAGCTGAAATAAATCATTCTCTCAACTTTTATTCTGATATTTCACATTCTTACAATAAAGTGGTGATCCTAACTAACCTAAAACAGGGAATTTTTACTAGGATTAACTGTCAGGAATTGTGAAAAACTAAGTTCAAATGTATTTGGCTAAGGTGTATGTAAACTTCCGACTTCAGCTGTATGTACGGCAGGACCATTGTTGTTTGTGGAGTGTTATTGTCGCTGCCAGTCAATGTCTTCTATTCCCTCGTAATCACAGATAGAACACATTTACAGACATAAGTTGCTAAGTGCCTTTAAAGATGTTTCTCATTGTTGAGAGGGTTAAGGGAGCCGTGTGTGTGTGATTGTGTGTCCAGCATGGGGTGTCAGTTACAAGAGAAATACCCCTCTTCAGATACTTTCTTGGCACAAAGGAGTGCGCTGGACTATGCCTAATCCCATTACACACAGTCACACACACTCCCTCTCTTTCTCCTCCCCACACACACTTTTCTCCCTCTCAGCCATCTCTCAATAAAACACTCTCTGTATGTCCTTCAGACACACATGCCCAGACTACACAGTCACAGACAGGACCCCCTCATAAAGTCTGTTGAATGGATATCCTGTTCACATCTGTCCACGCCCCCCCCCCCCACACACACACTTAGGCTAACTCAAGTCCACTGACACAGACACCACCTCTCACTCTTATATTTCCCACTTCCCCCTCTTTCACTGCACTGTCTTTTTCTCTCAGCTGCTCGCTTAGTCCTTTTTTACAAGTTTGTTAAGGTGATCATGACCGGACAGTTGGCTATTTGATATTGGCTTTTGGTCATGTCAGAGACTGAGGTCACCTGTCTTCTGTTGTGTGTGTATGTGTGTGTATGTGTGTGGTAGAGGCAGACTGGTGTCTCCTCCTGGTTTGAACTAAAATTGCTATTTATTCTGAAAAGGGACCAGGGGGTTTGGTGGGTGATGTTCCATGACCTAGTTTGGTCAGAGCTGTTCTGTTTTTTGAACTCTTTCTGATTCCAGAGAGGTGACTCACTGGATCCTAGCCAGTGTCCCCTTGTCAAAGTGACATGCTGGCCTATAGCTGGAAATGTTTAGTCTAATACTGTACTGTTGGCTGTAACATCTACATGTATTGATTAAACTCTCTCTCTCCTTCTCTCCACTTTTCTACTTTCTCACACACTATCTTTCTCTGCATTTTTTCTCTCTCAGAGCAGCAATGGCGCCCTCTCTCCTCCAGGCCTATAGTAGGCGCTGGTGGATGGCTGTGACGGCGGTGTTGGAGAACCTGCTGTGTTCTGCCGTGCTGCTGGGATGGGGCTCCCTCCTCCTCATGCTGAAGGGCGAGGGCTTCTACTCACACCTCTGCTCAGGTAGGATATACACCAGGGTTTCCGTTAGCCGGTAATAGCCGGCTTTTGGCCGAAAAAAAAAAAATGAAAAGCCAATAAATATACTTGCAGCCAGCCAATTGTCTGGGGAAAAAATCCCATTGAGAAATAATGCATTTTAGCCTATTAATTGATTGAGATACCAGTGGGTGTAGCGCAAGAGCTGCTGATACAGCTGAAACAGATGTTTGTTGCTGCTGTAGGGAAACGTGCTTTAATAAGCCCAATCATTGTGCCACGATTCTAAAGGCAATCACATGTATAACATTTTTTTAAAACGATGGCCATGATTAAAAAGAGCTACCGTTTCTTAACTGGTAATTGAAGCGTGCTTCCCATTCGCCATTCAAGTGCATAGGTGTCACGCCCTGACCATAGAAAGCTGTTTATTCTCTATGTTGGTTGGGGCGTGATAGTGACTAGGGTGGGTCATCTAGGGGAATTTGTATTTCTATGGTGGCCAGATATGGTTCCCAATCAGAGGCAGCTCTTTATCGTTGTCTCTGATTGGGGATCATATTTAGGTAGCCATTTCCTCATTTGTGATTTGTGGGATCTTGTCTACAGTTAGTTACCTGTGTGCACACCAGTAGCGTCACGGTTCGGTTGTATGCGTTTGTTTTGTTTGGTGAGTTTCGGTTAATTAAAATATGTGGTACTCTACGCACGCTGCGCTTTGGTCCAATCATTTCAACGAGTGTGACAATAGGCAACTAGGCAGGCTTCACTGTGTTACACACCACTTTGCAATGAACTACAGGTGGTATGTAGTTAGAAAACAAACTTAATTGTTTGAAACCTGAACATTTTACTTCAAAGTAGCCTAGACAAACTCCAACCAAACTGTGCAAGAGCAATTATTTTATAGACTTAGTGGCCGGGGACTTAAATCAGGGAAACTTAAATCTGTTTAACCTAATTTCTACCAGCATGTTAAATGTGCAACAAGAGGGAAAAAAACTCGAGCCCACCTTTACTCCACACACAGAGATGCATATTAAGCTCTCCCTCACCCTCCATTTGGCAAATCTGACCATAATTCGTTCCTCCTGATTCCTGCTTACAAACAAAAACAAAAGCAGGAAGCACCAGTGACTCGGTCAATAAAAAAGTGGTCAGATGAAGCAGATGCTAAGCTACAGGACTGTTTTGCTAGCACAGACTGGAATTTGTTGCGGGATTCTTCCCGATGGCATTGAGGAGTACACCACATCAGTCACTGTCTTTATCAATAAGTGCATCAATGACGTCGTCCCCACAGTGACTGTACGTACATACCCCGACCAGAAGCCATGGATTACAGGCAACATCCGCACTGAGCTAAAGGGTAGAGCTGCTGCTTTCAAGGTGCCGGACTCTAACCCAGAAGCTTATAAGAAATCCTGATATGCCCTCAGACAAGCCACCAAACAGGATAAAGCATCAATACAGGACTAAGATCGAATCGTACTACACCAGCTACGACACTCATCGGATGTGGCAGGGCTCGCAAACTATTACAGACTAAAAAGGGAAGCACAGCCGCAAGCTGCCCAGTGACACGAGCCTGCCAGACAAGCTAAATTACTTCTATGCTTGCGTCGAGGCAAGTAACACTGAAACATGCATGAGAGCATCAGCTGTTCCAAATGACTGTGTGATTACACTCTCCGTAGCCGATGTGAGTAAGACCTTTAAACAGGTCAACATTCACAAGGCAGCAGGGCCAGACGGATTACCAGGACATGCATTCCGAGCATGCGCTGACCAACTGGCAAGTGTCTTAACTGACATTTTCAACCTCTACCTGTCTGAGTCTGTAATACCAACATGTTTCAAGCAGAACACTATAGTCCATGTGCCCAAGAACACTAAAGTAACCTGCCTAAATGACTGCCGACCTGTAGCACTCAGGTCTGTAGCCATGAAGTGCTTTGAAAGGCTGGTCCACACCATTATCCCAGAAACCCTAGGCCTAGACACACTCCAATTAGCATACCGCCCCAACAGATCCACAGATGATGCAATCTCTACTGCACTCCACACTGCCCTTTCCCACCTGTACAAAAAGGAACACCTATGTGAGAATGCTATTCATTGACTATAGCTCAGTGTTCAACACCATAGTGCCCTCAAAGCTCATCACAAAGCTCAGGACCCTGGGACTAAACACTTCCCTCCTCAACTTGATCCTGGACTTCCTGACGGGCCGCCCGCAGGGGGTAAGGGTAGATAACAACACATCCACAACGCTGATCCTCAACACGGTGGCCCCTCAGGGGTGCTTGCTCAGTCCCCTCTTGTACTCCCTGTTCACTCATGGCTGCATGGCCAGGGACGACTCCAACATCATCATTAAGTTTGCTGATGACACAACAGTGGTAGGCCTGATCACGTACAACAATGAGACGGCCTAAAGAGAGGAGGTCAGAGACCTGGCCGGGTGGTGCCAGGACAACAACCTCTCCCTCAATGTGATCAAGACAAAGGAGATGATTGTGGACTACAGGAAAAGGAGGACCGAGCACACCCCCATTCTCATCAACGGGGCTGTAGTGGAGCAGGTTGAGAGCTTCGAGTGCCTTGGTGTCCACATCACCAACAAACTATCATGGTCCAAGCACACCAAGACAGTAATGAAGAGGGCATGACAAAACATACTCCCCCTCAGGAGACTGAAATGTTTTGGCATGGGTCCTCAGATGCTCAAAAAGTTCTACAGCTGCACCATCGAGAGCATCACTGCCTGTTATGGCAACTGCTCGGCCTCCGACCGCAAGGCACTACACAGGCTAGGGCGTACGGCCGAGTACATCACTGGGGCCAAGCTTCCTGCCATCCAGGACCTCAATACCAGGCGGTGTCAGAGGAAGGCCCTTAAATTGTCAAAGACTCCAGCCACCCTAGTCATAGACTGTTCTCTCTGCCACTACATGGCAAGTGGTACCGGAGTGCCAAGTCTAGGTCCAAAAGGCTTCTCAACAGCTTTGACCCCCAAGCCATAAGACTCCTAAACAGGTAATTAAATGGCACCCAGACTGTTTGCACTGCTCCCCCCCCCCCCTCTTTGACGCTGCTGCTATTCTCTGTTTATTATCTATGCATAGTCACGTTAAATCTACCTACATGTACAAATTACCTCAATTACCTCCTCGACCAACATGTGACCCCGCCCATTGACTCTGTACCGGTACCCCCTGTATATAGCCTCGCTATTGTTATTTTATTGCTGCTCTTGAATAATTTGAAACTTTTATTTCTTATTTTATACTTACCTATTAATCTATTTGGTATTTGCCACGCGCTCTGCCCAAATTGCGGACCCTTCCGACTCTAGGCTATGAGATTTAAAACAATCTACAGTTGTTTTTAAAGAAGCTAATAATCCTCTTTGGCCAAATCATTCTTTCTGATCTAGTAGCCTATTTTAAATGATTTATTTATGTATCGACAGGAGTCCAATTAGGCTGTATATATTTGGCTATTTCGTTCCATTTACTTCCCATAGCCTTATGGAAGCTTATGTATTCTAACATCGGAATTCGGTAAGAATGACAGATGCTGTTGCATCCGAGTTGCATGTTCTGTTAAGATAATTTACCATAAACTAAATGTGATTTCTGTCATTCTGAGAACCGTGGGTGGACGCCCTAATCAGGTTACGCAACCAATAGATACATTTCTTAAATGACGGGTAAATTAAAATGTTGCCAGTCAAATGTCCAGCGCAACATTTTCCTAATGGAAACCCAGATCCACAAACATACACTATCAGAGGAGGAAGACTTACATACACAGAGGAGGAAGACATCCAGTGCATTCAAAGTATTCAGACCCCTTGACTTTTTCCACATATTGTTACGTTACAGCCTTATTCTAAAATTGATTAAATAGTTTTTTCCCCTTATCAATCTACACGCAATACCCCATAATGGCAAAGCAAAAACAGGTTTTTAGAAATGTTTGCAAATGTATTACAAATATAAAACTGAAATATCACATCTACATAAGTATTCAGGCCCTTTACTCAGTGCTTTGTTGAAGCACCTTTGGCAGTGATTACAGCCTCAAGTCTTGGGTAGATATTACAAGCTTGGCACACCTGTACTTGGGGAGTTTCTCCCATTCTTCTCTGTATATCCTCTCAAGCTCTGTCAGGTTGGACAGATATTTGGGTTCAAGTGCCTGGGCCACTCAAGGACATTCCCGAGGCTTGTCCCAAAGCCACACCTGCGTTGACTTGGCTGTGTGCTTAGGGTTGTTGTCCTGTTGGAAGGTGAACCTTCGGCCAAGTCTGAGGTCCTGAGCGCTCTGGAGAAGGTTTTCATCAAGGATCTCTCTGTGCTTTGCTCTGTTCATCTTTCCCTCGATCCTGTCTCCTAGTCTCCAGGTCCTTGCTGCTGAAGCAACATGATGCTGCCACCACCATGCTTCACCGTAGGGATGGTGCCAGGTTTCCTCCAGACTTGACACTTGGCATTCAGGCCAAATAATTCAATCTTGGTTTTATCAAACCAGAGAATCTTGTTTCTCATGGTCTGAGAGTCTTAAGATGTCTTTTGGCAAACTCCAAGCTTGCTGTCATGTACCTTTTACTGAGGAGTGGCTTCCGTCTGGCCACTCTACCATAAAGGCCTGATTGGTGGAGTGCTGCAGAGATGGTTTAACACAGATGAACTCCAATCAATTTGCAGAAACATCTCAAGGATGATACATGGAAATGGGATGCACCTGAGCTCAATTTCAATTCTCATAGCAAAGGTCTGAATACTTATGTAAGTAAGGTTTTTTATTTTTAATCTATACACAATACCCCATAATGACAAAGTGAAAACAGGTTTTTAGACATTTTTGTACATGTATTAATGAGAAGAAGAAAAAATTGATCCATTTTAGAATAAGTCTGTAACGTAACAAAATGTGGAAAAGGTCAAGGGGTCTGAATACTTTCCGAATGCACGCCACAGGATGTTGGTGGCACCTCAATTGGGGAGGACGGGCTCGTGGTAATAGCTGGAGCGGAATGGTATTAAATACATCAAACACATGGTTTGATGCTGCTCTATTCCAGACATTATTATGAGCCGTCCTCCCCTCAGCAGCCTCCACTAATGCATGCTGTTCCTCATGCACGCATACACTCTTCCTCAGCATAAACTGCTATCAGGGATGAGCGGTAACCTTTCCATCTCTCCCATAGAGAACGACACGATGGCCCACTTGCTGGTGATGGGCAACCTGACTTCCTGGGAGAGTGGTATCTGGGTGAGCTGTGTGGACCAGGAGGAGATGCTCAACCTGGGCTTCACCATCGGCTCCTTCCTCCTCAGCGCTGCCACCCTGCCCCTGGGCATCCTCATGGACAAGTACGGCCCGCGCCCACTACGCCTTCTCGGCAGGTAATTATATAACATTATAAACTGAGTGGTTCAAGCCCTGAATGCTGATTGGCTGACAACCGTGGTATACCAGACCGAATATCACGGGTATGACAAAACACTTTGTTTTCCTGCTCTAATTACATTGGTAACCAGTTTATAATAGCAATAAGGCACCTCGGGGGTTTGTGGTGTATCGCCAATATACCACAGCTAGTATCCAGGTACTCTACGTTGCATTGTTGCCTATGAACAGCCCTTAGCCATGGTATATTGGCCATTTACCACACCCCTTCATGCCTTATTGGTTAATTAACTAGTGGTTAGTACCAATAGCGATAATTCAATATGATATCGATATCATTTGATATTCATATGAGCAAGGCATATAGGGATATCCGTTTATCCTTGGTGTTAACGTACACTATTCTGTAAAAGAGTACACGTTACTGTTGGAGCGGCAGAGGTCTCCGGAGGTCTAAACCAGTTTGAATACAATGGGGAGCCCATTGATGTCCATCAGCAGGCAGTTAAGTATGCTTAAATGTAAAATGTCTCGAGGTTAGAGAAGCTGGCCAGTAACCAGAGGGTTGCCGACTCGAACCCCGAGTTGCCTGCTGTGAAATCTGCAGGGAGTGAGCCGGCAGCCGGAGGATTACCGAGTTCAATATCTTGTATACTATCTAACGCTGTTGTGCTCTTGAGCAAGGCACTTTACCCCTAAGTGCTCCAGGGCCGCTGCTTGACAATAAAGCAAGTATTGTATGGTATTGTTCCTGCAAGCACAAGAGCCTTTCACAGGTTCTCAATTTAGCATACTTTTACTGCCTGCTGATGAGCCATCAACAGACTTCCCATTGTATTCAAACTGTTTTGGTAGGTTAGGCCCCCGGAACATTCACACCTGGCCTAATGGAAAATCAGCAAGCAGTTGTCAGATCTTTGCAAAGCCATGAAAGTTATTAATTCAAACCGAGATTTTCCATATCAGTGGCCATCATGAATATTAACGATTGTCGAAACGAGTCATATAGCTCTAATTGAATAGTTTTTACATTTGAGTAATTTAGCTCAACACTCTTAACCGCTAGGCAGTCCCCCCCCCAAAAAAATCGAAATGGGAAATAGTGGTAAAGCCCAAAAAGTTAATGTCAGACTGCTTAAAGGCAGAGGAAGTCAGATTATGCCAGATCACATACCCAGGGCGGGTGGAGGGGCATTTAGTCTTTCGTGTCTCCTCAGTGAACATGGGTGGGGCTGTGTGTGTGTGTGTTTGTCTTTGTGTGTGTGTGTGTGTGTGTGTGTGTGTGTGTGTGTGTGTGTGTTTAAGGGAGTGGTTCTCAACTGATTTTGCCTTGGGACCCAAATTGAACACGGTTGTCTCAGTAGCGATCCAATATTGGCATTGCAATTTTTTGGGCCAAAAAGCAATCTGGAAAACAGTTTTTAATGCTTTATTGATATTTATTGTACCAATTATATGACAAGGGAACAACAGTCACACCTTTTTCATTGTCAATAATTCCATTCGGCCCATATTCTCGAAGAAGAATGTTAAGCTCACTAAAATCAACAAAATCTGCTAAATGGCACTGCTAATAACTATATTGAAAATACTGTGATTGAAAAAAAGGTTCATTATCATTTCTAAACACTTTATACCTGGTTTGAGTCATTTAAATTCAGACTGGAGTATTCGCCACCCATTGAAAACCTCCCACCAGGTGAGAATCGCTGGTTTAAAGTACACGTGTCAATGTGTTCCCGTATGTGTGTGTTTTAGGTTTAGCATAGGGGAGGTTTGAGTAATGAGGAATGTGTGACAGACAAAAGAGGTGTGTGAATGCTGTAATGACAGACACATGGCTCGAGGAGAACCTCTGCCTCGTTGGAATCTCTTCCGGCAAAAAAGGGAGAGAAAGAGAGAGAGAGATTTGACTGGTACACCTCTCTCATCTCCCTCCTTGTCTTGAAATGTACCGTTGTTATCTGCTAATGAATGTATAATAATGTATTTTTTTTAGGTCTGGATGTCCATCTAAAAATGAAACTTCCTTTTTTGCAGTTTTTGTTTTGGTCTCTCTTGTGCCATGATGTCAATATCAGCGTACGATCCTCATCGTAAGTCACAGACATTATCCCCAACACAGGCACGCACAAACACAGACCCACACACACACACACGCTGCCACTTGTCGATACCTGTAGACCAGGAGTCTCCAACAGGTCGAGCACAAGCTACCAGTAACTCACAGCCCACCTATGAGTAGCTCTCCAATCAATTCTGAAAGTACATGCATTTTTTTCACAAGTTCCATCTCAAACTGTCATAAACATAAAGCTCCCAGCTACTATCCAATCAAAGCATTATCCCAACCCCGGTTAGCCACAATATCTGCCAATTAATTTCCGCCAATATTGCCCCTGTCTGTCTGTTTGGTGTGCGTAGCCAGCTATTTTGTGTGTAGCCAGTTAGTGATGCTAATGATAACCGTCTTGTGGGTAGACAGAAAGACATTCCCCCCAAAACATTTTCAATTAAAGGGAAAATCTACTCAAAAATGATATTTTGGTATTTTAGTCCACAGTTGATACTGTCCCAAAATGTTTTCCATGTCAGCAGTCAAGTTTTCAACATACTGGACTTTCAAGAAGCAAAGTGTCACCGGGGTGAACTTTCCCTTTAAATGTTAACAGAAAAATAGGCTTAGCTGACAGAACTACATTATTTGTATCAATTGAGTGGCGATTTGTTTGCAAACTGCCATGGCGTGCTGCAGCAGTAGGCCTAACAGGAGAAACATCGCTCGACTGACACATTCCTCTGTTGCTAGATGCGCAATGAGGAATTACACAAAATAATTTAAATTTGATGGTTTTTTCCCCAGACCTCACAAATAGTCTTCTGATGTGATTTAAGCATGGGCATGGACTCAGAACAAGGAAAATAAAACTGAGAAAACTGAATTCAGGAAAATGTAAAACATTATTATATGTGGGCCCCTTAGTTTGTTTATTAACCATTATTTTACCAAGTATATTAACAGAAAACACCAAGGACCCAGGGAAGAGTAGCAGGGGAGAAGAGGAGAAGAACATGCCTATTTGAATGCTATAAAAAAAATGTGTAGCTTGCGACATGTTAGATTTTGTTAAAGTAGCTCTCATGCTAGAATAGTTTGGAGACCCCTGCTGTGGACTATACACATATTTATACACCTAGTCAACAGTGTTTAAAGAAATAATCGACTCAAACTATATGTTGGTATTTGTTTCATTAGTCCACATTTGCCCCTAAATGTTTTGCATGTCAGCAGTCAAGTTTTCAAGAAATGTGACTTTCAAGAAGCAAAGTGTAACTTGCAAAACACGTCATCATCATGATGTCACATTACTTGAAAATTGTATATATTTAAAACACACTGACATGCAAAACATTTTGTGACTGTATCAACAGTGGATTAATGAAAAAATACCAAAATATTGTTTTTTTTGTGGATTATTTCTTTACCTCTATCTCATTTTCTCCCTCTCCAGGGCTCTCTGCTCTCATCTTTCTGGCACTCTCCTTCAACGGCTTCGGAGGAATCTGCTTGACCTTCACCTCCCTCACGGTGAGACACACACACACACACACACACACACACACACACACACACACACACACACACACACACACACACACACACACACACACACACACACACACACAGAGAGAGAGACTAGTGACACCTCTAGTCCATCTGGTCTAAGTTTGTCAAACACGACAGTCAATATTTGCTCTATTCAAGTGGTTGATAAAACAGCAAATCCTCACATCTGTTTACCTCGGATCAAAAAATCAGCAAACACGGTTGTCCTTGAAGACCTCGATTACTGGATGTTGGCTTCCCATGTCACTGAAAAACCAATATCATTCAGTTTTGTCCTGTTTGTATGATGAGCCAACAAGGTGTTTTTGCGGCACAGAGGAATTTCCCCGGTATTGATTGAGTAATATGGGGTGGTTAGCGTCATAGACCTGAGAGGACAGTGTGTTGTTTCTGGAAGGTAGTTGTTTATGTGTGTGTGCACGTCATATGACATGAGTTACCTTGCCTGTGTTAGTCTGGGGCCACCTGTGTGTGTGTTATAATTACTGTACAGTAGGCCTGTGTTACCATACACTACCTTTCAAATGTTTGGGGTCACTTAGAAATGTCCTTGTTTTTGAAAGAAAAGCATTTTTTTTTTTTAACCAGTGAAATAACATCAAATTGATCAGAAATACAGTGTAGACATTGTTAATGTTGTAAATGACTATTGCAGCTGGAAACGGCTGCTTTTTAATGGAATATCTACATAGGCATACAGAGGCCCATTATCAGCAACCATCACTCCTGTGTTCCAATGGCATGTTGTGTTAGCTAATCCAAGTTTATCATTTTAAAAGGCTAATTGATCATTAGAAAACCATTTTGCAATTGTTAGCACAGCTAAAAACTGTTGTTCTGATTAAAGAAGCAATAAAACTGGCCTTCTTTAGACTTGTTGAGTATCTGGAGCATCAGCATTTGTGGGTTAAATTACAGGCTCAAAATGGCCAGAAACAAAGAACTTTCTTCTGAAACTCAGCCTATTCTTGTTCTGAGAAAAGAAGGCTATTCCATGCGAGAAATTGCCAAGAAACTGAAGATCTCATACAACGCTGTGTACTACTCCCTTCACAGAACAGCGCAAACTGTCTCTAACCAGAATAGAAAGAGGACTGGGGGGCCTTGGTGCACAACTGAGCAAAAGGATAAGTACATTAGTGTCTAGTTTGAGAAAGAGATGCCTCACAAGTCCTCAACTGGCAGCTTCATTAAATAGTACCAGCAAAACACCAGTCTCAGCGTCAACAGTGAAGAGGCGACTCCAGGATGCTGGCCTTCTAGGCAAAGTTGCAAAGAAAAAGCCATATCTCAGACTGGCCAATAAAAATACAAGATTAAGATGGGCAAAAGAACACAGACACTGGACAGATGAAGATTGGAAAAAAGTGTTATGGACAGACGAATCTAAGAAGAAGTGAGAAGTGCTGGACGCCATCTGTCAAGCATGGTGGAGGCAATGTGATGGTCTGCAGGTGCTTTGGTGGTGGTAAAGTGGGAGATTTGTACAGGGTAAAAGGGATCTTGAAGAAGGAAGGCTATCACTCCATTTTGCAACGCCATGCCATACCCTGTGGATGGCGCTTAATTGGAGCCAATTTCCTCCTACAACAGGACAATGACCCAAAGCACAGCTCCAAACAATGCAAGAACTATTTAGGGAAGAAGCAGTCAGCTGGTATTCTGTCTATAATGGAGTGGCCAGCACAGTCACCGGATCTCAATCCTATTGAGCTGTTGTAGGAGCAGCTTGACCGTATGGTACGTAAGAAGTGACCATCAAGCCAATCCAATTTGTGGGATGTGCTTCAGGAAGCATGGGGTGAAATCTCTTCAGATTACCTCAACAAATTGACAACTAGAATGCCAAAGGTCTGCAATGCTGTAATTGCTGAAAATGTCGGATTCTTTGATGAAAGCAAAGTTTGAAGGACACAATTATCATTTAAATTAAAAATCATTATTTATAACCTTGTCAACGTCTTGACTACATTTCCTATTCATTTTGCAACTAATTTCATGTATGTTTTCATGGACAACAAGGACATTTCTAAGTGACCCCAAACGTTTGAAAGGTAGTGGATGTTAGTCACCAACAGGTTTTGAGGGAGGGTAGCTTTTAGTGTTTATGGATGTGAAATTGTTTACGTGGTGTGAGTGTGTGTGTGTGGGTATTTTGGTGCCTGAGTTGCACATGCCTTTTCCCAGATGGAAATTGTCCCACTTGTGCCTCCACCAATCACAAGTCCTGACTCGTCACACACCCACCTTTACCCAAAACACACAAGGGCACACTCACCCTCTCTCTACCCCCCTTCCTCCCTCTCCCTCTTTCCGCAGTTCTTATCTTACTCTCTCTGTTCTAGCTGATATTAGTCAGCTGGAAAAATCCAAAAACAAACACGGAACTGCCTCGATCCCATGTGTGTGTCCTCACACAGAAACCCCCAGAAACACTAGGGGAACACATAGACAAAATCACAATGCAGACTGAGAGAGGTCTAGTCAGGTACTGTTGACCCCAGGCAATCCTGTAACCTCTGACCTTTCTCCTGGCTTTAGACAGACCAGTTTTAAGCAACCTCTTCGTGTAGGTATATTTACTGTAACACTCAATCCAAAACATTCACACACCCCTTCAATCACGCTCACAAATGAATACCTGCTGCATGCTGTCACACACGTCAAACGACAGTTCGTCCTTTCGCTCTCTGTTGTACACACAACCCTAGTGCCTCCCACATAGTTTGCCACAAACTCTAATAAACCCAGGGAGAATGCGCACACACTGTTCGGCATGAGTTGTGTCCTCCTGCCACCCTACCCCTTCTCAGTGGCATGGCTTTATATATATATATATATATACATACACACACACACACACACACACACACACACACACACACACACACACACACACACACTTAATTGACATTCACTCCTCTCCATTTGTCTCTCTGACCCCGGTCTATGATGAGTCTGTTCCCCAACTGGGCTGGGCTGGACCAGCGTGGACCGGGTTTCATAAGGGTGTTGTTAGAACTTATGTCAGCACTGGGGCACAAGGACACACGCAGACATAGACAGCCCTTCTCTTTGAGTGGTTGTAGTGGCAACACTGCCCATGTTGTTGTGGTTGTAATGTTTTAGTCCTGATGAGGGAGGTCACTTCAGTTTGGTTTGTTGAACAAACTCTCCATTCTATCCTTATGCCATTGTTTTTCTAGTCGAGCCCAGGGGATTGCCATTCAACATTTAACGCTTAGCTCTGTTTTATTGTGAACTTTACAGTTGAAACCTACATTGGATTCAGACCACATATTCTCAGCATTGTGGGTAGATAGATGTCATGTCATGCGGCTTGATTTAGGACATTCAATTTATTTCAAGACATTCAATTGATTTAGGGACATTCAATTTATTTAGGGACATTAGATTTATTTAGGGACATTAGATTGTAAAGGTACACTGCTTGCTTGCTTGTAAAGTTTCACTTTTCTATTTCAAATGCAGACACCTTGTTCTACCAACCTCCGTCAGAGTTTTGGTTGACAGATACTGTAGATGTTGAAGGGGTGATATTAGGTTATGGTTAACCCTATAACCTTGTGGGAATTGGCTTTTATTGATAGGGTGAAATTGAAATGTTTATTACAGAATAAATATGAAAAGGGCATGCCGGTCGGATGCCGAGCAGTTGCCATACCAGGCGGTTGCATCACTGCCTGGTATGGCAACTGCTCGGCATCCGACTGCAAGGCGCTACAGAGGGTAATGTGCACGGCCCAGTACATCACTGGGACCAAGCTTCCTGCCACCCAGGACCTATATACCAGGCAGTGTCAGAGTAAGGACCTAAAAACGTAACAGTTAATCAAATGGCTACCCCGACTATTTGCATTGACCCAATCCCCCACCCCCTGTTTTTATTTTTACGTTGCTGCTACTCTCTGTTTATCATCTATTCATAGTCATTTTATCCATACTTACATGTACATATTACCTTGAAAAACCTGTACCCCCACACATTGACTCGTTACCAGTGCCCCCTGTATATTTTATTATAAAATGGATTTTAAAAATACAGTTGAAGTCGGAAGTTTACATATACTTAGGTTGGAGTCATTAAAACTAATTTTCAACCACTCCACAAATGTCTTGTTAACAAACTATAGTTTTGGCAAGTCGGTTAGGACATCTACTTTGTGCATGACACAATAACTTTTTCCAACAATTGTTAACAGACAGATTATTTCACTTATAATTCACTGTACCACAATTCAAGTAGGTCAGAAGTTTACATACACTAAGTTGACTGTGCCTTTAAACAGCTTGGAAAATTCCAGAAAATGAAGTCATGCCTTTAGAAGCTTCTGATAGGATAATTGACATCTTTTGAGTCAATTGGAGTTGTACCTGTAGATGTACAGTGCCTTGCGAAAGTATTCGGCCCCCTTGAACTTTGCGACCTTTTGCCACATTTCAGGCTTCAAACATAAAGATATAAAACTGTATTTTTTTGTGAAGAATCAACAACAAGTGGGACAAAATCATGAAGTGGAACGACATTTATTGGATATTTCAAACTTTTTTAACAAATCAAAAACTGAAAAATTGGGCGTGCAAAATTATTCAGCCCCCTTAAGTTAATACTTTGTAGCGCCACCTTTTGCTGCGATTACAGCTGTAAGTCGCTTGGGGTATGTCTCTATCAGTTTTGCACATCGAGAAACTGACATTTTTTCCCATTCCTCCTTGCAAAACAGCTCGAGCTCAGTGAGGTTGGATGGAGAGCATTTGTGAACAGCAGTTTTCAGTTCTTTCCACAGATTCTCGATTGGATTCAGGTCTGGACTTTGACTTGGCCATTCTAACACCTGGATATGTTTATTTTTGAACCATTCCATTGTAGATTTTGCTTTATGTTTTGGATCATTGTCTTGTTGGAAGACAAATCTCCGTCCCAGTCTCAGGTCTTTTGCAGACTCCATCAGGTTTTCTTCCAGAATGGTCCTGTATTTGGCTCCATCCATCTTCCCATCAATTTTAACCATCTTCCCTGTCCCTGCTGAAGAAAAGCAGGCACAAACCATGATGCTGCCACCACCATGTTTGACAGTGGGGATGGTGTGTTCAGGGTGATGAGCTGTGTTGCTTTTACGCCAAACATAACGTTTTGCATTGTTGCCAAAAAGTTCAATTTTGGTTTCATCTGACCAGAGCACCTTCTTCCACATGTTTGGTGTGTCTCCCAGGTGGCTTGTGGCAAACTTTAAACACTTTTTATGGATATCTTTAAGAAATGGCTTTCTTCTTGCCACTCTTCCATAAAGGCCAGATTTGTGCAATATACGACTGATTGTTGTCCTACGGACAGAGTCTCCCACCTCAGCTGTAGATCTCTGCAGTTCATCCAGAGTGATCATGGGCCTCTTGGCTGCATCTCTGATCAGTCTTCTCCTTGTATGAGCTGAAAGTTTAGAGGGACGGCCAGGTCTTGGTAGATTTGCAGTGGTCTGATACTCCTTCCATTTCAATATTATCGCTTGCACAGTGCTCCCTGGGATGTTTAAAGCTTGGGAAATATTTTTGTATCCAAATCCGGCTTTAAACTTCTTCACAACAGTATCTCGGACCTGCCTGGTGTGTTCCTTGTTCTTCATGATGCTCTCTGCGCTTTTAACGGACCTCTGAGACTATCACAGTGCAGGTGCATTTATACGGAGACTTGATTACACACAGGTGGATTGTATTTATCATCATTAGTTATTTAGGTCAACATTGGATCATTCAGAGATCCTCACTGAACTTCTGGAGAGAGTTTGCTGCACTGAAAGTAACGGGCTGAATAATTTTGCACGCCCAATTTTTCAGTTTTTGATTTGTTAAAAAAGTTTGAAATATCCAATAAATGTCGTTCCACTTCATGATTGTGTCCCACTTGTTGTTGATTCTTCACAAAAAAATACAGTTTTATATCTTTATGTTTGAAGCCTGAAATGTGGCAAAAGGTCGCAAAGTTCAAGGGGGCCGAATACTTTCGCAAGGCACTGTATTTCAAGGCCTACCTTCAAACTCAATGCCTCTTTGCTTGACATCATGGGAAAATCAAAGTAAATCAGCCAAGACCTTGTAGTCCTCCACAAGTCTGGTTCATCCTTGGGAGCAATTTCCAAACGCCTGAAGGTACCACGTTCATCTGTACAAACAATAGTACGCAAGTATAAACACCATGGGACCACGCAGCCGTCATACCGCTATATCGTCCTAACCGGAAAGGCTGCTCAGCAAGGAAGAAGACACTGCACCAAAACCGCTATAAAAAAGCCAGACTACGGTTTGCAACTGCACATGGGGACAAAGATCGTACTTTTTGGAGAAATGTCCTCTGGTCTGGTGAAACTAAAATAGAACTGTTTGGCCATAATGACCATCGTTATGTTTGGAGGAAAAAGGGGGAGGCTTGCAAACCGAAGAACACATTCCCAATTGTGAAGCACGGGGGTGGCAGCATCATGTTGTAGGGGTGCTTTGCTGCAGGAGGGACTGGTGCACTTCACAAAATAGATGGCATCATGAGGTAGAAAAATGATGTGGATATACTGTAGCAACATCTCAAGACATCAGTCAGGAAGTTAAAGCTTGGTCGCAAATGGGTCTTCTAAATGGACAATGACCCCAAGCATACTTCCAAAGTTGTGACAAAATTGCTTAAGTACAGCAAAGTCAAGGTATTGGAGTGGCCATCACAAAGCCTTGACCTCAATCCTATAGAAAATGTGTGGGCAGAACTGAAAAAGCATGTGCGAGCAAGGAGGCCTACAAACCTGATTCAGTTACACCAGCTCTGTCAGGAGGAATGGGCCAAAATTCACCCAACTTATTGTGGGAAGCTTGTGGAAGGCTACCTGAAACATTTGACCCAAGTTAAACAATTTAAAAGAATGCTACGACGAGGAATTTCTACTAGGATAAAATGTCAGTAATTGTGAAAAACTGAGTTTAAATGTATTTGGCTAAGGTTTATGTAAACTTCCAACTTCAATTGTATATAATAATTAATCAATCTACACACAAGCAAAAACAGGTTAAGAAATTGTATTAAAATAAAAAACAGAAATACCTTATTTACTTAAGTATTCAATCCCTTTGCAATGAGACACACTATTGGTGTGTCTGAGCCCTTCGAGAGAGAGGATGAGACTACTAATCAGCCATGGTTCAGTGCTTCCTGTAAACTCTAGAGAGAGAGAGAGGAGGCCTACAGCTGTATATTCTCCTTTAGGGAGCCTAACATCGACTCAAGTACACGTTTTGTCTCTCCCTCCATCTTTCTCCCCCCTCTCTTTCTCTTTGTTTCTCTCAGACACATTTGTTTTGTTTCTCCCTCCATCTTTCTCCCCCCTCTCTTTCTCTTTGTTTCTCTCAGACACATTTGTTTTGTTTCTCCCTCCATCTTTCTCCCCCCTCTCTTTCTCTTTGTTTCTCTCAGACACATTTGTTTTGTTGCTCCCTCCATCTTTCTCCCCCTCTCTTTCTCTTTGTTTCTCTCAGACACATTTGTTTTGTCTCTCCCTCCATCTTTCTCCCCCCTCTCTTTCTCTTTGTTTCTCTCAGACACATTTGCTTTGTCACTCGTCATCACACACTTTTCACAGCTCTTCTACCCATCCTAGAATGTATTTTCATATCCGTGTAACATTTCCAGTAATTCCCATGTACCTGACAGTAAAACCAGCTGGCTCATTCCTCTCTCCTAAATTCACGTGTTTCCACGGACCCTGGCTGGCCAAAAAGGGAAGTCACATGTGCTTGAAGGACATGCGTTAAATGTGTGCTTTCTAGGCTCTTGTCAGAGAACCGGTGGGAATATCGCCTCCTGCAGACACACACACACGGAAGCCAAGACGCTCTGTCTCACTGTGCTGTACAGTTACAGGCAAACGTCAAGGCGGGCATTTAACACGGCTATACTAACTTTACTTTGACATGTGTAAGAGATACAATCTTCTCTGTGTTTTTTTAGCATATGGCCCTCTCACTAGCATTCCCAAAAATCCGCCAGGGATCATCCTGGTATATATGTTGTCTGTGCCAGAATGTGAAATATTTGCCTTCCAGGAACCAGGTTTCGGGTGTCTTTTTACTAGTCCAGTGTCATGTCGGAACACTGCCAGGAACATTTTTACCATGTGCTTGCCGGCAGTGGAGGCTGCTGAGGGCAAGATGGCTCCTAATAATGGCCAGAGTGGAACGAATGGAATGGCCTCAAACACATGGAAACCATTTGTTTGATGTGCACTACAGGTCAAAAGTTTTAGAACATCTACTCATTCAAGGGTTTTTCTTCATTTTTACTTTTTTCTACATTGTAGAATAATAGTGAAGACATCAAAACTATGAGATAACACATATGATTCCAGAGCATGTACAGAGCATTGTCGATAATCACATGGCTGATGGATGGTGGACTAGTAGAGAAAGTCTGCTGAGAATGGCCCAGCTCATGAACAGTACTCTTAATGAATATCATTGGGTCTCAAAAAAGTAGGTAATAATGCTTGAATCCTTCTGCCTCTATGAAATGTCTATTAGTAACTTGATTAAATGATCAGAAGTATTTTCAGTATGATAAAACTTCCTCTGCCAAAGTGGTTCTGTAGATACTGTACTGTAGTAAACCTGTGTTGGGCTTATATTTTACTCAATACCTTTGTGCTCTCTGCTGGTGAGCTTGCATTACTGCACTCCTAATGCACTCAGTCAAGACTTTCCCAATGCAGTGTGTCTGTTCTCCTATTGTATCAATATGTATTGATTGTGGTCAAATGATCAATGTTTGAGACTGCTCATGAATGTATCCCTCTCTATTTCTTCCTCATCCCCTGTTCCCCACCCCCTGTTCCCCATCCCCTGTTCCCCACCCCTTTCTCCTTCCAGATACCCAACATGTTTGGCAGTCGAACCTCCACCATCATGTCTCTGATGATTGGCTCCTACGCCTCTTCTGCCGTCACCTTCCCTGGAGTCAAGGTAAACACGATGATGTCGTCAGAGAAGGACACACATTTGTGACTGTTGCCTCGTATCACTCATACAAATAGAATACATGTTCAGCCTTCATATGTTACGTGAAGAGGTCAATGAAGTGTCCAAAGTAAGTTCTGCTTTTCTCTACTAATAACACCCCATGTTCTCTCCCTCTCTAAGCTGATCTATGATGCAGGCGTGTCGTTCCGGGTGATAATGTGGGTGTGGTCGGGTCTAGCAGGCGTCGTCTTCCTCAACTGTTTCTTCAACTGGCCAGGGGAGGCCTTGCCCACGCCGGACGAGGTCGACTACATGTCAGTACAACACTGAAACAACATTACTACAATGTCAGAGCACTGATTTAAAAAAAAAGAATGGCTATTATAATATTTTTACCACAACACTTCCACAATGCTAGAACAATATAGATACAGTTGAAGTCAGAAGTTTACATACACCTTAGCCATACACATTTAAACTTTTTTTTTTTTTTGTACAATTCCTGACATTTAATCCTAGTAAAAAAAATCCCTGTCTTAGGTCAGTTAGGATCACCACTTTATTTGAAAAATGTGAAATATCAGAATAATAGTAGAGAGAATGATTTATTTCTGCTTTTATTTCTTTCATCACATTCCCAGTGGGTCAGAAGTTTACATGCACTCAATTAGTATTTGGTAGCATTGCCTTTAAATTGTTTAACTTGGGTCAAACATATTGGGTAGCCTTCCACAAGCTTCCCACAATAAGTTGGGTGAATTTTGGCCCATTCCTCCTGACAGAGCTGGTGTAACTGAGTCAGGTTTGTAGGCCTCCTTGCTCGCACACGCTTTTTCAGTTCTACCAACAAATGTTCTATGGGATTGAGGTCAGGGCTTTGATGGCCACTCCAATACCTTGACTTTGTTGTCCTTAAGCCATTTTGCCACAACTTTGGAAGTATGCTTGGGGTCGTTGTCCATTTGGAAGACCCATTTGCGACCAAGCTTTAACTTCCTAACTGATGTCTTGAGATGTTGTGGGCGTGGGCCCATGGTGTTTATACTTGCGTACTATTGTTTGTACAGATGAACGTGGTACCTTCAGATGTTTGGAAATTGCTCGCAAGGGTGAACCAGACTTGTGGAGGTCTGCAATTTTTTTTCTGAGGTCTTGGCTGATTTCTTTTGATTTTCCCATGATGTCAAGCAAAGAGGCATTGAGTTTGGAGGTAGGCCTTGAAATTGATCCACAGGTACATCTCCAATTGACTCAAATGATGTCAATTAGCCTATCAGAAGCTTCTAAAGCCATGACATCATTTTCTGGAATTTTCCGAGCTGTTTAAAGGCACAGTCAACTTAGTGTATGTAAACTTCTGACCCACAGGAATTGTGATACAGTGAATTTCAAGTGAAATAATCTGTCTGTAAACAATTGTTGGAAAAATCACTTGTCATGCACAAAGTAGATGTCCTAACCGACTTGCCAAAACTATAGTTTGTTAATAAGACATTTGTGGAGTGGTTGAAAAGCGACTTTTAATGACTACAACCTAAGTGTATGTAAACTTCCCACTTCAATTGTAAGTGAAAACATGATCATGTTACCATACTGAAAGCAAATAAACAACTTTCTTTATTTTCCTCCTCAGTAAGCAGTTAGCGTCGACTGATGTGTCTGGAGACCATAAGGGGGTGGGGGAGAGTTTGAGTCAGAAGAATGGAGACCTGAAACACTCCACTGAGAAACTCCCAGCCATAACACCGAGTGAGTCAAGAACACACACCGGAAAACAGAACGCTGCCCTTATTTACATCTCATATCCGCATATTAACTGTCTGCCCATCTCTCTCTCTCTCAGACACCATCCCATTCCGTAGGTCCGTGTTCTCGCCCATCTTCCTGTGGAGTTTGGTTACCATGGGGATGACCCAGCTCAGGATCATTTTCTTTATGGGTGCCATGAACAAGATGCTGGAGTTCCTCGTCACCCACGGCAACCCTTACTGTGAGTAACAAACAAACCACACCAACTGACAACCAACGTACTGACAAACCAGGCCGTGACAGTCAACTGACAAACCAGGCCGTGACAGTCCACTGACAAACCAGGCCGTGACAGTCCACTGACAAACCAGGCCGTGACAGTCCACTGACAAAACCAGGCCGTGACAGTCCACTGACAAACCAACATACTATCATGATTCCCTCCATGTAAATGTGTTCTAATAAAGTTGTCCTGTCCTTTCTTTCCTTAGCCTCTGTTTTGATCGTCGAGGCAGAGGAGAAAGGTGAGAAATGTCTCCTGGTGAAAGTGCGCATTCTTGTTGAGTGTGTGTATGGGTGTGTGATGATCATCCCATGTCCTCCATCGCTTGATCTAAAGCTATTATGAATAACAAGACACTGACAATGACTTACGGTGTATGAGAATCAGTATTTATTGGCCCTTTTTCAGGACCCTGTCTCTCAAAGATCTTCATTGTAAAGGGTTTAAACACAGTTTCCCATCCTTGTTCAATGAACCATAAACAATTAATGAACATGCACCTGTGGAGCAGTCGTTAAGACACTAACAGATTACAGACGGTAGGCAATTAAGGTCACAGTTATGAAAACTTAGGACAGTAAAAAAGGCCTTTCTACTGACTCTGAAAAACACCAAAAGAAAGATGCCCAGGGTCCCTGCTCATCTGCGTGAACGTGCCTTAGGCATGCTGCAAGGAGGCATGAGGACTGCAGATGTGGCCAGGGCAATAAATTGCAATGTCCGTACTGCCTAAGACAGAGCTACAGGGAGACAGGACGGACACCTGATCGTCCTCGCAGTGGCAGACCATGTGTAACAGCACCTTCACAGGATCGGTACATTCGAACATCACACCTGCGGGGCAGGTGCAGAATGGCAAAAACAACTGCCCAAGTTACACCAGGAACGCACAATCCCTCCATCAGTGCTCAGACTATCCGCAATAGGCTGAGAGAGGCTGGACTGAGGGCTTGTAGGCCTGTTGTAAGGCAGGTCCTCACCAGACATCACCGGCAGCAACGTCGCCTATGGGCACAAACCCACCGTCCTGGACCAGACAGGACTGGCAAAAAGTGTTCTTCACTAACGAGTCGTGGTTTTGTCTCACCAGGGGTGAGCAGGGGCCTTGTCATGGACGAAGGAATGAACGTTACACTGAGGCCTGTACTCTGGAACAGGATCAATTTGGAGGTGGAGGGTCCGTCATGGTCTGGGGTGGTGTGTCACAGCATCATCGGACTGAGCTTGTTGTCATTACTGGCAATCTCAATGCTGTGCGTTACAGGGAAGACATCCTCCTCCCTCATGCGCTACCCTTCCTGCAGGCTTATCCTGACATGACCCTCCAGCATGACAATGCCACCAGCCATACTGCTCGTTCTGTGCGTGATTTCCTGCAAGACAGGAATGTCAGTGTTCTGCCATGGCCAGTGAAGAGCCCGGATCTCAATCCCATTGAGCAATTATGGGACCTGTTGGATCGAAGGGTGAGGGCTAGGGCCATTCCACCCAGAAATGTCCGGGAACTTGCAGGTGCCTTGGTGTAAGAGTGGGGTAACATCTCACAGCAAGAACTGGCAAATCTGGTGCAGTCCATGAGGAGGAGATGCACTGCAGTACTTAATGCAGCTGGTGGCCACACCAGAACTGTTACTTTTGACCCCCCCCCCCTTTGTTCAGGGACACATTATTCAATTTCTGTTTATCACGTCTGTGGAACTTGTTCGGTTTATGTCTCAGTTGTTGAATCTTGTCATGTTCATACAATATTTACACGTTAAGTTTGCTGAAAATTAACACAGTTGACAGTGAGAGGACTTATTTTTTTGCTGAGTTTATATCCTTAGGAGTTTGAGTTTTGAGCGTCGGCAATTGGTTTGGCACCGAAACCTATTGTTGTGCGTCTCCCGGTAAAATGTTTCTCTTTTTTATCATGTATGTAACAATCAGAAGTTACCTCTGTAACGTGATCACGTTTAGCATGTGAAATATTAAGGTGAATCTTCAAAAATGTAAGTGATTACCTTGTTGTCCTCTGATGAAAGAGGGTTCTGTTCCAACGCAATGTTTTTCATTGGCAGTAATGTGGTAGTAGCTTTTCCGTTAAAATTATATTATTTATGCTCAGGCAATGATATAACCTTTATTGATGTGTCTGCTTAAGGTTATTCATGTTTATCATCTGAGGATGTGCATATTGAAATACAAGTATCCTGATGTGAAACTGGTTCTCATTGGCTGTTGCATTTGTATTTAAGCACCTGCCACTTCCTTGTTTGTCGAACAGGACATGGAACAGGTTTGCATGCTGCTGGGTTTTAAAGTTTTGTTCCAGTTTTTCTTCTTTCTGTTAATACTTGTACGCCGGCTATTATTATCTTCACTTGCAAATAAAAAGCCTACTCTGGGCAAGAACAATCAGTTCTGACTTGTTCCCTCCTCAGTGTAAAATCATACCGTTGGGTCTTTCTCACAGGGTGTCTAAATGTGTGTTCCCTTCTCTCTCCAGTGAGTTTCTACTCGTCCATCTTCGGCTCCCTGCAGCTGCTGTGTCTGGTCACCTGTCCTCTGATTGGCTACATTATGGACTGGAGGATGAAGGACTGTGTGGACGAGACCAGAAAAGACACAGAGAAGAGGTGTGAGAAAGAGAGAGGGGGAAGCTGAATGGAAGTAAGAGGTAGATAGATGTCTTATCTCATTGTCCCCTGTCCAATCCCACTCAGACCAGCAGACGGGCTGACGAGAGACAAGAAGATACAGAAAATCACTAATGCCATGAGAGCTTTCATCTTCACCAATCTGCTACTGCTGGTGTTCGGAGTGTGCTGTCTGATAGACAACCTGCAGCTCCAGGTACACACACACACGTTTTTCTCGTTCATTCGTTACCAAACACACACAAATGCACACACTACCCCACCTCCAAATGTCAACACACTCCTTCCCTCTTCCTCTCTCTGTAGATCCTGACCTTCATCCTCCACACCATTGTCAGAGGGTTCATCCACTCCTGTTGTGGAGGCCTGTATGCTGCTGTGTAAGTACTCAACTTCGTCATCATCTTTACATACAGAAATTTACTTGAGAAATAATCGCCCATTCTCTCTCAGATACCCCTCTAACCACTTTGGAACTCTGATTGGGCTGCAGTCGATGATCAGTGCTGTGATCGCCCTGCTGCAGCAACCCCTCTTCATCGTCATGGTGGGATCCCTGCACGGAGATCCCTACTGGGTGAGAGACACATGCTCAGTTTTCCAGTGCAGTTACCCATACTGCACAAGACTTTGTAACCCCTCACTTGTCTAACTTCCCATATCTCTGTCCCTTTATCAGATCAACCTGGGCATGATCCTCTTCTCATTGGCTGGCTTCTTGTTGCCTGGATACCTTTTCTACCATCGCAGACACCTGATCCAGGAGAAGGAGGCTCAGGACAAGAATGCCACTGGCCAGGAGAGAGAGGCTCTCAACCACTCAGAGATCAATGGCCTCAAACACCATAGCAATGGTCACAGCATCCAGTAAGCGTAGGAAGTGGTTCTGGAGCAATGCTAAGGATTTTGGGAACTGTAGGATTATTTGTATCAATGTTCATATTAGCCACCCAATCACGAACCACAATATCATCAAGTAAATGTTATTTTTTTGCATTGTTAGCATTATTGCTGTTGTTGTTGCCTCATGGCTTTATTCAATCTGTATCGTGGAAGTTCAACGCTTAAGCCCAAATGAAATTTAAAGGCAATGTTCCCACGTTGGAAATGACCATGACTTTACTAGCGCTTCAGCGATGCAGATTGAATAGAGGCCTAAACCATAGAACTTCCAACCATGATCCACTAACATGTCAGGACTTGAAGTCAGATACTAGTCAATGGAGTTGCTTGAATTGGAATGTCTTGATAAGTTATCAGAATTCTTTTGTTGTTGATTTATTTGCTGTGTGGCTAGTCCAAGACTTCTATGGTACTTGAAGGACCCTTCAGGGGCATGTTACTCCTTTAATATGTCTCAATCCATGTTGACAAAGAACACACGACACCAAAGAATGATATTCAGATATGAATTGTGCAGCTTCTACTGAAACAAAACGATAGTGTTTCTGTTTCGGTTAATCAAATATGCTGAGTGTCACAGACGAAGGATGTATCAAAATGACATGTAAGAAAATGTGAATAGCATAGTTAAGGTTGTACTACGAGGCTTGGGTGAAATCAGACACCTAGTCAGGAAGAATGGTACAATTTGTTATACCAAATATTATGCCATTGCTTTTTGTATTGCAATCATATTTTTCTTATCGCATAAACTAACATGCATACAGACACACACATGTGCTGGCTCTTACGCTCACTCTCTTTCACAGACAGACTGACTGTAGAGACACTAACTACCTCTTCTATTCCCTAACCGTCTCTCTACAACCCAAGACCCATGTGTGTGCCTGTGTGAGAGTGTACCGTGTGTGTAGATTTGTCTTTTCATTGGTCATTATCACTCATTAGCCATGTAATATGTAGATGTTTTATTTTTGGTATGATACTTTTATTTTTCAAACAATATACAGACAAAAGACAACGTAGATTCTATGCCTAGATTGTTTAAAGATTGACGAAGTGGAGTCAAATTGGTCATTCTCCACTGTACTCGCATTTCAAGATTTTGTTTTAAAACATGAAAACAGTGTGACACTTGACACCCAAAGCTGAGACTGATTTTGAAAAGTAGACGGATGCAATGGTAATATATCCAATGTGTCAAATACTTTTACAGCTTTGTGACCAGGAATTAACGTGTGTGTAAAACTGTATTTACTGTCTGTTTGTACCTTTTATATGCAGACATGTTAAAAAGGGGATTGTTATTATTACCCAAAGTTTTCATTGTAATGCCATGGTTATAACTGCTATTCTGATTATGTAGGCTTTCTGTGTTCTCTACCCGGTTAGTGTAGAGTGTACAAAACATTAAGAACACGTTCCATGACGGTGTCCAGGTGAAAGCTGTGTCACCTGTTAAATCCACTTCAGTCAGTGTAGATGAAGGGGAGAAGTAAAATAAGTATTTGTGCCTTGAGACAAAGATTGTGAATGCGCAAGCAAAGATATAAGTGCCTTTGAACGGGGTATGGTAATAGGTGCCAGGCTCACTGGTTTGTGTCAAGAAGTGCAGCACTGCAGGGTTTCACGCTCAACAGTTTCCCGTGTGAATCAAGAATGGTCCACCACCCAAAGGACATCCAACCAACTTGATACAATTGTGGGAAGCATTGAAGTCAACAATGGGCCATTATCCCTGTGGAATGCTTGCGAATTGAGCCTGTTCGGAGGGCAAAAGGGGGCCGTGCAACTCATTCTAAGGAAGGTGTTCCTAATGTTTTGTACACTCCATGTAAGTAGAGCGAAGGTTTTTTTCCTCATGCAAATGTGTAATGGTGTAATGCTCCACATAGAGATGTGTAACAACACTGTCTAATGTTGAAAGACAAGTTCTCAATATAAATGGTCTTGAGGCTTTTGTATTATGCATCTGTTAATGTCAATCATTACCATAGAGTGACAAAGGGGGGATTGAAATGTTTTTGTACCTGCCATAGAATTGAATGTATAACCACAGCGACAGACTGTACCAAACTTCACCTGGGAAACCAACGCCATGTCGAGGGCTGCAAAGCCATGTTTTTTTTTCTTTTTTAAGTGTACAGCACTTTTCCTCAGGGGCATGTAGCTGATATATATCATAACGATGAAATGTATTGTATCCCCTCCCCATCACGCTCTTTCTATAGCTTTGTTGTGTCAGAAGTGATATGCAATTTTTTTCTGCCATCTCTCATCTGGGGACTAAGTCTCATCAAATAAACAAATATGTAGGAAACTGTCCTGTGACTGTGTTTGCCCGTTGATATTCCTGACAGTCTAACAAATGAGTACTTGGCAGAATATTCGTATATAAATTAAATTGTTGAATTGATGTTTTCAGATTGCAAACACATGATGCTGCATTTTCCTGACCACGACGTCGCTAGTCACACTTTAGCTGGATGAGAGACCATATGCCCAAGACTGAATCAGCATGTCACTCAAGACAACCTTTCAGGCATAGGGGAGAAGACCACACAACAGAAAGAGGAGCAACGCAGCACGGACAATAATAAAAGTTTATTGGAATATAATTTGTAGTCAGAGAATATCCCAAACAAATGAAAAAGGGACACTCATCATATACAGTGCCTTCGGAAAGTATTCAGACCCCTTGAGTTTTTCCACATTACAGTTTTTTTATTTATTGCTAAACGACAGTGGACACAACTGGAGTCACATGTGCAAAATTCTAACTACAGTCTGCACAGCAGCAGTACATGTGGAACAAACTCTAGTTCGTTTTTCATTGCTTGAACAGTTTTCAAAACTCTACACACTTATCCCATGACTTTAACCACAACCTGCACAACACTGGATTTACAGCACTTTGTTCAAATGCTAACACACTGCTGTCAAAACTGTGAACCACACATTCAAAACGGAATAGATTTCAGCCTTGTGCCTTTCAAACACTGCAGATTGCAATTTCAGCTGAAAGGCTAAGCAGGTGTCTTGTTTTAGACTTGTTAGTGAACACACACACATATTACAGTATATATTAGGTAGAGCTCAGAAAGACTCATTTTGGAAATGGAACAAGGAAGATAGGTTCGTGGAGGGAGAAGGGTGACAGGGAGAGGGCGGATGCGTGGAGGAAGACAAAGAGCTGTTATTTCAGATGAAATAAGGGCTACACTTATAGACCATGTCGTGAACCATGGTCTCTCATTGAGAGAGGCAGGGTTGAGGGTGCAACCCAATCTGCAAAGATCCACAGTGGCATCTGTAATGCGAATTTTCCATAATGCAAACAGGTGATAGTTACATCCTTACAGTAAATGAAAACATTACAGGAATCTATTTTGTATTGCAATTATAGAATATTTACACAGATATATATTACATTAAGTTTGACTGTAAAATATATTTTTACAACAGGACCCAAAGGCTGCCCCCAACCGGGGGAAGAGGAAAAATATTTTCAGATGCGCAGGAAAATGCTATTGTTGACATGGTTGTTGTCAACAATGCAATAAAACTGCGGGAGATTCAAGATAGAGTGCTGGCTGATAATGATATATTTGAAAATGTTAATTCTGTCAGCACAACAACTATTGCTTGAGTCCTAAAGAAACACCAAGTTACAATGAAACAGTTATACACTGTACCGTTCGAGAGAAACAGTGAACGGGTAAAAGAGCAAAGATACCAATATGTCCAGGTAAGACGTCTGAGGTTACGTACACAGCTATACAAAATATTTACAGAAAAAAAAACACTAGCATTTCTACAGTAAAACTGTGCACTTACTGTTTTTCAGAGAGTAATGGAGGTGGAAGCACTGGAAAGACCGATGATCGATGAAGCTGGATTTAACCTTGCCAAAACACGGCGCAGAGGAAGGAATGTTATAGGTCAAAGGGCCACTGTGGAGGTTCCAGGCCAAAGGGGGGGAAATATCACCATGTGTGCTGCAATGGCCAATGATGGTTTGCTTCTCAACACACCACTCATTGGCCCATACAACACAGAAAGGCTTATAGCTTTCCTAGAACAGCTCTATGCTCAGCTAGTGCCAGCAGAACAGGGGGAGCCAGTAAGAAACCCCCAAGTTTTTGTCATAGTTTGCGATAACGTTGCTTTTCACCAATCTGCAGCTGTCACAGATTTATGGTTTTGTACCTGCCTGCATATTCACCCTTCCTCAACCCAATAGAGGAGTTTTTCTCTGCCTGGAGGTGGAAAGTGTTTGGTCACCACCCACATGACCAAATGTCTCTTTTGGAAGCCATGCGTGCCGGATGTGAGGACACGAGTCCAGAGGACTGCCAGGGATGGATAAGGCACTCCAGAAGGTTCTTCCCCAGGTGCATGGCAAGAGAAAACATTAGATGTGATGTTGAAGAAAACCTGTGGCCTGATGCTAGAGAGAGGCAGGATTAGCCCCTCAATTACAGTTCGAATTACAGTATGTACTTTTAGTTTCTACCTTTTTTTTCTCATTACTGTAATTCTGTAAATTACTACAGACTATTGAAGCAAACTGCTAATTTTCATTTACCTTAAAGAATTGTTATGTTCTAAAAAATTTAATAAATCATGTGAAAGAATATCACTCTTTTCTTTGAAGAAAATATTACTTTGTATGAAGTCACTGAAATTGTTCAAACTGTAAAGATGAAAAGTTAGTATTTTCTGTATTGGTGTTTGATGCTAGTGTTTTTACTCTCAGTGTGTTCTGAGTGACAGTGTGTGTTATCTCAGTGAGGGTTGTGCATAGTGTTTGGCTGCACTGAGCGTGTTTTGAGCCATGTGTTAAGAGTTGTGTTGCTTGGAATGAGTTTTGCAGGTGATGTGAACTGTTTAGCTCAGGTGACTGTTGGTAGTGCAGACTGTAGTTAGAGTTTTGCACATGTGACTCCAGTTGTGCCCACTGTCGTTTAGCAATCGAAGAAAACTGTAAATTGCGTTACAGCCTTAATCTAAAATGGATTAAATCAAATAAAAAATCCTCAGCAATCTACACACAATACCCCATAATGACGTGAAAACAGGTTTTTAGATATGTTTGCAAATGTATTTAAAATAAAAAAAACAAATACCTTATGCAAGTAAGTATTCAGAACCTATGCTATGAAACTCGAAATTGAGCTCAGGTGCATCCTGTTTCCATAGAAACAGCTCAAGGATGATCAATGACTTGACTGGAGTCCACCTGTGGTAAATTCAATTGATTGGACATGATTTGGAAAGGCAAACACCTGTCTATATAAAGGTCCCACAGTTGACAGTGCATGTCAGAGCAAAAACCAAGCCATGAGATCTAATGAATTGCCAGTAGAGCTCCGAGACAGGATTGTGTCGAGGCATAGAGCGGCAGGGTAGCCTAGTGGTTAGAGCGTTGGACTAGTAACCGGAAGGTTGCAAGTTCAAACCCCCGAGCTGACAAGGTACAAATCTGTCGTTCTGCCCCTGAACAGGCAGTTAACCCACTGTTCCTAGGCCATCATTGAAAATAAGAATTTGTTCTTAACTTGCCTAGTTAAATAAATAAAAAAATTAAAAAGAGATCTGGTGAAGGGTACCAAAAAAATGTCTGCATCATCAATCAGAAGGTCCCCAACTACACCGTGCCCTCCATCCTTAATAAAAGGAAGAGGTTTGGAACCAACACAACCTAGAGCTGGCTGCCCAGCCAAACTGAGCAATTGGGTGAGAAGGGCCTTGGTCAGGTAGGTGACCAAGAAACCGATGGTCACTCTGACAGCTCTAGAGTTCCTCTGCACTCCAGCAACCAGGCATTTATGGTAGTGACCAGATGGAAGCCACTCCTCAGTAAAAGGCACAATGACAGCCAGTTTGGAGTTTGTCAAAAGGCAACTATAGGTGACTCAGACCATGAAAAACAAGATTCTCTGGTCTGATGAAACCACAATTGAACTCTTTGGCCTGAATGCCAAGTGTCACGTCTGGAGGAAACTTGGCACCATCTCTACGGTGGCAGCATCATGCTGTGGGGTTGTTTTTCAGCGGCAGGGACTGGGAGACTATTCAGAATCGAGGCAAAGATGAACGGAGCAAAGTACAGAGAGATCCTTGATGAAAACCTGCTCCACATCACTCAGGTACTCAGACTGGAGGCAAATGTTCACCTTCCAACAGGACAACGATCCTAAGCACACAGCCAAGACAACGCAGGAGTGGCATCGGTCCAAATCTCTGAGTGGCCCAGCCAGAACCCGGACTTGAACCCGATCGACCATCTTTGGAGAGACCTGAAAATTGCAATGCAGCAAAGCCCCCCACCCAACCTGACAGAGCTTAAGAGGATCTGCAGAGAAGAATGGGAGATACTCCCCAAATACAGGGATGCCAAGCTTGTAGTGTCATACCCAAGAAGAATCAATGCTGTAATCGCTGCCAAAGGTGCATCAACCAAGTATTGAGTAAATTGTCTGAATACTTATGTAAATGTAATATTCCCGTTCATTTTGTATACAGTAATCAAATATATTTATAAAGCTCTTTTTACATTAGCAGATGTCACAAAGTGCTATATAGAAACCCAGCCTAAACCCCCAAACAGCAAGCAATACAGATGTAGAATTACAGTGGCTAGGAAAAACTCCCTAGAAAGGCAGGAACCTAGGAAGAAACCTAGAGAGGAACCAGGCTCTAAGAGTTGGCCGGGTGGAGTCTATTTGAGGCCAGACTGAACATCTTGAAGAACAAACGTTCATAGATGACCATTAGGGACAAATAATAATCACAATGGTTGCAGAAGGTGCAACAGGTCAGTACCTCACGAGTAAATGTCAGTTGGCTTTTCATAGCCGAGCATTCAGAGGTCGAGAAAGCAGGTGCGGTAGAGTCGAAAAGAACAGGTCCGGAACAAGGTAGCTTGTCCTGTGAACATGTCAGGAGCCTGCCGCTGGCAGAATAATTTTAACTGGAGCAACAGCACGACAAGGTTGACTGGAGACAGCCAGTACAAGTCAAAAGTTTGGACACAGCTACTCATTCAAGGGTTTTCTTTATTTTTTACATTGTAGAATAATAGTAAGTACATCAAAACTATGAAATAACACATATGGAATCATGTAGTAACCAAAAAAGTGTTAAACAAATCAAAATGTATTTTATATTTGAGATTCTTCAAAGTAGCTACCCTTTGCCTTGATGACCGCTTTGCCCACTTTTGGCGTTCTCTCAACCAGCTTCATGAGGTAGTCACCTGGAATGCATTTCAATTAACAGGTGTGCCTTGTTCAAAGTTATTGTGGAATTTTTTCCCTTCGTTTGAGCCAATCAGTTGTATTGTGACAAGTTAGGGGTGGAGTACAGAAGATATGGACTTGGTATTTTACCAAATAGCACTATTATGTCATCCCATCTGGTTTACGCTTTGTGGGACTATCATTTATTTTTCAACAGGACAATTACCCAAAACACAGGCTGCATAAGGCTGTATAAGGGCTATTTGACCAAAAAGGAGTGATAGAGTGTTGCATCAGATGACCTGGCCTCAACAATCACTCAATCTTAACTCAATTGAGATGGTTTGGGATGAGCTGGACCACAGAGTGAAGGAAAAGCAGCCAACTAGAGCTCAGCATATAAATTAACTCCTTCAAGATGGTTGGAAACGCATTCCAGGTAAAGCTGGTTGAGAGAATGTCAAGAGTGTACAAAGCTGTCATCAAGGAAAATGGTGGCTACTTTGAACAATATCAAATACAAAATGTAGCAACACTTTTTTGGTTACTACATTATTCATGTGTGTTATTTCATAGTTTTGATGTCTACACCATTATTCTACAATGTAGAAAACAGTAAAATAAAGAAAAACTCTTGAATGAGTAGGTGTCCAAACTAGTGGTCAACCGATTAATCGGAATGGCCGATTACAAGTTTTCATAACAATTGGAAAATCTGTATTTTTTTACACCGATTTGGCGGATGTAAATTTTTTTTATTTAACTTTATTTAACTAGACAAGTCGGTTAAGAACACATTTTTATTTTCAATGACAGCCTAGGAACGGTGGGTTAACTGCCTTGTTCAGGGGCAGAACGACTGTTTTTTACCTTGTCAGCTCGAGGATTCAATCTTGCAACCTTACGGTTAACTAGTCCAACGCTCTAACCACCTGCCTCTCATTGCACTCCACGAGGAGCCTGCCTGTTACGCGAATGCAGTAAGAAGCCACGGTATGTTGCTAGCTAGCATTAAACTCAACTTATAAAAATCAATCAATCATAATCACTAGTTAACTACACATGGTTGATGATATTACTAGTTTATCTAGCGTGTCCTGTGTTGCATATAATCGATGCGGTGCACATTCGTGAAAAAAAGGACTGTCGTTGCTCCAACGTTTACCTAACCATAAACATCAATGCCTTTCTTAAAATCAATACACAAGTATATATTTTTAAACATGCATATTTAGTGAATATTGCCTGCTAACATGAATTTCTTTGTCACTTCTCTTGCAACAGAGTCAGGGTATATGCAGCAGTTTGGGCCGCCTGGCTCGTTGCGAACTGTGTGAAGACTATTTCTTCCTAACAAAGACAGCCAACTTCGCCAAACGGGGGATGATTTAACAAAAGCGCATTTGCGAAAAAAGCACAATCGTTGCACGACTGTACCTAACCATAAACATCAATGCCTTTCTAAAAATCAATACACAGAAGTATACATTTTTTAAACCTGCATATTTTGTTAAAAGAAATCCAGGTTAGCAGGCAATATTAACCAGGTGAAATTGTGTCACTTCTCTTGCGTTCATTACACGCAGAGTCAGTGTATATGCAACAGTTTGGGCCGCCTAATTTGCCAGAATTTTACATAATTATGACATAACATTGAAGGTTGTGCAATGTAACAGGAATATTTAGACTGATGGATGCCACCCGTTAGATAAAATATGGAACAGTTCCGTATTTCACTGAAAGAATAAACGTTTTGTTTGAGATGATAGTTTCTGGATTCGACCATATTAATGACCTAAGGCTCGTATTTCTGTGTGTTATTATGTTATAAATAAGTCTATGATTTGATAGAGCAGTCTGACTGAGCGATGGATGGTAGGCACCAGCAGGCTCGTAAGCATTCATTCAAACAGCAATTTCATGTGTTTTGCCAGCAGCTCTTTGCAATGCTTCAAGCATTGCGCTGTTTATGACTTCAAGCCTATCAACTCCAGAGATTTGGCTGGTGTAACCGATGTGAAATGGCTAGCTAGTTAGCAGGGTGCACGCTAATAGCGTTTCAAACATCACTCGCTCTGAGACTTGGAGTAGTGTTTCCCCTTGCTCTGCATGGGTAACGCTGCTTCGAGGGTGGCTGTTGTTGATGTGTTCCTAGTTCGAGCCCAGGTAGGAGCGAGGAGAGGGACGGAAGCTATACTGTTACAATGGCAATACTAAAATGCCTATAAGAACATCCAATAGTCAAAGGTATATGAAATACAAATCGTATAGAGAGGCTAAATATTATTTGAGGCTAAATTGATTTTATTGATGTACTATATTATGTGAAAATAAGTGTTCATTCAGTATTGTTGTAATTGTCATGATTACAAATAAATAAATTAAAAATTGGCCGATTAATCGCTATAGGGTTTTTTTGGTCCTCCAATAATCGGTATCAGCGTTGAAAAATCATAATCGGTCGACCTCTAGTCCAAACTTTTGACTGGTACTCTAAATTATCAAAAATGTCTAAAAACCTGTTTTTGCTTTGTCATTATGGGATATTGTGTGTAGATTGATGAGGGAAAAAAACAATTTAATCACTTTTAGAATAAGACTAACATAACAAAATGTGGAAAAGGTCAAGGGGTTTGAATACTTTCCGCAGGCACTGTACTCAGTCAGAACATCAGTGACCTTCTGTCTGTCATACTGTAACAACATTACTCTACCATGCTCACATCCAATCTGCCACCCACACACTTTCTCACAAACTCACATACTGTACAAACAGACATTTGTGTATCCCTCTCTCACAAATGCATAATCTCTCGTATCTGCATACATTCTCACAAACAGTTCCTGATTCTCTTCAAACACACTCACACGCTGCTCCTCACACACACACACCGTGTCTGTCTGGTCTATCGGAGGCTGTTGCTGTTGGGCTGAGAGCCAGCCAAGCCAGGGTGGTCCGGACTGTGTCGGTTCTGCAAGAAGAGGCACAAACACTATAGAAAAAGTCCCAACCCATAGCCATTGGCTTCAGCTCTAAATCAATCCCCTCCCTCCTAACCCCTATGCCTCCTATATCCAAACATCAGTGAAAGAGGTGGATAGTGGGTCAGGACAGTCTTACCTTCTTCTTTTTCTTGTCCTTCTTTTTCTTCTTGCGATCGGGGTCGTCATCCCTCTTTTTCTTCTTCTTCTTGGGGTCAGAGTCTGACGGGGTTTCTGTAAAAACACAAGGGTTTCAAAGGATGTGGGATGGTGTCAGTACCTCTGTGTGTGTGTGTGTGTGTGTGTGTGTGTGTGTGTGTGTGTGTGTGTGTGTGTGTGTGTGTGTGTGTGTGTGTGTGTGTGTGTGTGTGTGTGTTACCTTGCGGTATGGGATCTTGTGGTCGGTGGTGTTTGTGCTTGTTTTTGCTCTTCTTCTTTGGGGGCTGTATGTGCATCAGTCTGTACTGCTCTGGTAGCTGGAACACAAACACAGAGTTTATACCATCTTCACATCTTCGTTAGCAGTACAGAAATTATACAGCCAAATGTTGATTAATAAAGTTCCCTAGAATGTGTGAGCTGTGTTGGGTAGGTTACTTTCTAAACATAATCCATTCCAGTTAAATGCACAAATTTGTAATCAGTAATGGAACTGTTCGATTACCTAAACTCAATAACGTAACCAGATTACTTTAAGTTACTTTTGGATTACTTTCCCCTTAAATTAAGAAGTATTAGAAGAAGACAAAAAGGATCCATCAAACGCATTTCACCATTGTGGTATCTGACTTGTGGCCAGACTCAGGTGGAACAAACTTAAACCTGTGTCTTTTTTCAATGCTGAATTGAATATCTCTGAGAAAACAGGAAGGTGTGAATTAATTTTTTCACAAACATTCTTTCTGAATTTAAAAGTAGTCCAAGAAGTAATCTAGTTTTTCAAAAGTATCTATAATATATATATATATTTTTTAAATAGTCTGCTAAAGTAACAGATTACCTGTAATCAGATTACCTGTAATCAGTTACTCTCCGTGTGTGTGTGTGTGTGCGCGCGTGTGCATGCTTGTGTGTGTGTTTACAGGTCCGGTGTGTAGTCTGAAGCCGGTGAGGCTGGCTCCGGTCAGAGGGCTGAAGGAGTTGCCACACACTGGAGGCTTCTCTATCAGAGAGCGCAACGAACTGCCATCCTGGGTGCCAGGACAGTCTATCATACCTAGAGAAAAAAAACAAAGTTATATTTTCACAGACTGGATAGGTGCAGTGAAATGGGAGTCAGCTGTAGTAGTACGGCATCCCTTGAGCAAATTAGGATTAATTGACTTCTTCAAGGGCACATTAAACACCATGTCTCCTCGGGTATTTGAACCAGTGACCTTTCAGTTACTGGCCCAATGCTCTAACCACTAGGCTACCTGCTGCACAGAAGAGAAGTGAAAACGGAGACACTGATTACATAGAGACAGAGGAGAGATGGAGAAGAGGCAAGTGTGTGAGGTATGGGAATACTCAGTGTGATGGGTCCACAGAAAATCACTGACATGCACAGACAAAAACACACACAAAGTAAACAGCGCAACTGTGCTGTGTGTGTAGTTCACCTGGTAACTCTGGCAGGAAGTTGCTGAGCTTCTCCTTAACCTTCTTGCCACAGAACTTGTTGTAGGCGTGTTCCAGGTTGTAATGGGTGATTAGGTTGGTGTTGCCCGTCAGCTCATTGCCCACTGTGGGGCAAACACAAAGGATAAGACACTGTCAATACAGTAACAAGATCCATACAGATGTCAATGTCCCATTCAACGGTCCAGAGTGAGTAACTTGTTATGGCTAATGTAGAAACTAGGAAGTGTACCTAAAAATTGATAAAGCAAAGATAACACTATCTGCTAGAGAAATTAGATTACATTCCATACTGACCACGGCACACACTTGGGCTAGGCCTACAGAATGCACCATCAATTAATATACTACCAACTGGGCTAACTAGTCAGTAACAAGCTTGCTCTAGAGCAGGGTTTCCCCAAACTCGGTCCTGGGTCACCCCTTGGGTGCACGTTTTAGTTTTTGCCTGAGCACTACACAGCTGATTCAAATAATCAAAGTTTGATCAGTTTGTTATTTGAATTAGCTGTGTAGTGCTAAGGCAAAAAGCAAAACGTGCACCCAAGGGGGGACCCAGGACCGAGAATGGGAAACCCTGCTCAAGAGAACCCAACGGAGTAAACTGTTTACAGCCGGTCCCCCTTTACAGGTCATTACAGTCTATTGAATGGACTAGTAACTAGCTACCACACATGTTAGTTAATATTAGAAAATAACACGAGGTAGCAAATAATAATATTCCACTCAAGTATGAATAAACATATTACGTACTGCCTACACTGAAATGTTAACTTTACCTGGTAGCTCTCGCAGTAAATAAAAAGGTTCGTTCATTGCTCCCGGCTTCCGTAGAGCAGGCCCCTCATCCCCGTGCTGAGGTGGCATCTGAGCCGCCATTGTGACTTGATTTGGCGGCAGAGGCGGTGGTGGTTTTCCCGGTCCGAATCCCAAAGACGATGATCCGGGTGGTCCCTGAGCTTCATTTTGCCCATACAGATTTGAAAACATTTCCGTCATGTCTATTGCGAGTATCTAATCTATATATATTTTAAAGACATCGATTTCCTCCCCTATACTTTTAGTTTTGTACACATTGAGCCACGATTGTCTGACAACAACTTGTCTCGACTTCTTTGTGGCATAGTCGGCGTAGTACCGTAATACCAGCAATATATTTGCCGGTTAAATTGTATTGACAATGGTCCCGATATTAAAGTGTTCGTTTCAAAAGTTAATCTTGTATATTTGAATGATGTACTGTAGCTACTAAATGAAAGCAATGCGTTTGTGTTGCGTTTTTGTATTTTGAGTTTATTTAATAACAAAAAGCGCAAGGCAGACATTGGAATAAAATAACTGGTATACTCCTTACAAAAATGCACAGTTTACAGATGTCAGGGTTAGAGTTATGATTCAAATTGGTCAAATCCATTCTGCTTTAGAACAGGTCCTTACTCAGGGTTAAACATCAAAGGTCGCAGGAGGGCAGAGGGAGGAAGAGAGCGCTTGGAACTCGGCAAAAGCTGTCTGTGCAGGTGCCTAGAGATGCAGGAAGAAAAAGAAACAATGAAAACATAATATTGCAAAAAAAAAAGCCAAAACTGACACTGACTCATTCCATATACAGGTTAGAGGACTTGAGCAGCTCTGTGCCCCCCAATGCAGTGATTCTCCATCTTGCTCACCTTCCACTCGTCCACAGCTGTTGCGATGCGCTGTTCGGTCTGAGCGATGCCCTCCCTGCCTGCCTGCACCCTCTGAGCCAGCACAGCA
Source organism: Oncorhynchus kisutch (assembly GCF_002021735.2). NCBI lineage: Eukaryota > Metazoa > Chordata > Actinopteri > Salmoniformes > Salmonidae > Oncorhynchus > Oncorhynchus kisutch. The sequence goes on from NC_034192.2 coordinate 37,456,060, forward strand.
TTCTCCTGCAGAATCTTCTTCAGCTCCCTCCGCAGGTAAGCCTCCTGCTTCAGGTAGTATGGTGTCACAAAACTACAGAGGTCCTGCTCAGGCACTCCACTGGGACGCCTGGGGGACATGAAGAGGAGTAGGGTGAACAGAAGTGGCCCTGGACACTGATCTAAGGTCAGATCTTACAAGGTGAACACACATAAATGGATGTAATGGCATACAGGACAATCCAAGATGGAGGAAGACACTAGGCACAGCAGCATACAGACACAAACAAAGAGACCAACATCCTCTTTGATGGTGACAGTGACTAACCATGCAGGGTCTTGGCTGTTCTTAGCAGCTTCTTCCAGTTTGTTCAGCTCATCCAGTTTGCACTGTAGCTCCCCCTCTTCGATCAGTTTATTGATGTCATCCTGTATAAGTGCCACACACACACAGTCAAAATTCTAACATTCCCTCATATGAAGTGTACTTAAGGGATGGTGACCAACCTGTATAGTCCTCTGTAGGTCTTCTATGAACTGCTTGTGGATGTTCTCTGTCACCCGTGGGTTCTTCTTGTAGAACGGATGGAAAGTGTGGGCAAATCTGTGAAAACTGACGACAGGTTCAGACAGATTTAGCTGTCTAGTATCCCAAGGGTGCAACATTGTTCATCTCAACGTAATATATAGCCAAATGTATCATTCACGAACTACTTACCTTGCATCGGATATAAACTTCTGTAGGCTCTTCTCCATTACTTTGTTGAACAGCAATAGCCTGTTCCTCCGGGGCTCGGCTCCGTCTGACCGGCGAGAATCATTTCCATGACCCGACGACGGAGACGAAACATCTCCTGTTGCATTACTAGACTGATCCTCCACATTATCTCCTGAACTTTTAGCACCTTTGTGACGAATTTCCTCCTGAGTTGTTTCACCAGTTTCTTCCATGTTCAACTTATTTTTATTTTTTTACAGTACCCGCCAAAGCGCTAGAAACCTACAAGAAACGCCCATCTACGGAACGCCAACATGTACAAAAAGTTACTGTGTCATTGTACGCACGCGCAGATAGGTATTCTATGTTACCTACATTCACTTTGAGCAATCTTTGGTTGAGCTTTTGCTGCATCAACTGTAATTTTCCTCAAACTCCATTCTTTCTCTTCTCTATGTTGCATGCTGCGCGAACATGGGGTTGATCACCGAAGTTATTGCTTTCTTTTACCACTTACCTCAAATATACAAATGGTTCTTCAAGCCTTATTACATATTGTCTACATTGATGTCCACTGCATTCCTCATACTTAGGAAGTGTCCGGGACTTTACGAAAACCTGAACACTGAACGGGAGGACCGGAACCAATGCGACTTTGACTTGGTCAGTATCAGGGAAGCGTGGCAGCGCTGTTGCGCTAAATCTTCTTGGTTGTGGTGTTACTGTAAATATTTATTTTACAACACTTTGTATGTAATATTGTGGGGCCTGTCTTACAGAGAGAAGTGGATATTCTTATGTTTATCGATGCGATTGTCATGATGAAGAACAGGAGAGACAGTCAATTCTGAATGAATGACACCGGTTTGGCCAGGTGGCAGGTGTGAGCCCATTGTTGTCACTGAAAATCTCTCATATGTTTACAGTATAAACAGTAAACATCAGAACACACACATGCACAGGCAACTTGCCCGACAAACCCTAACATACCATAAACCACTTAAGGAGATGTTGATCTGCTGAGTATGGGTTTGCTCTTGACAATCTGTTTGTTTTGTAAACATGAGAATACAGTTGATTGTAATGGCACTGCTTATTTCGTTCACTCATCCTAACCCCCCTACCCTCTTTCCTATCCATTGAGTTGTATTATTCCTATCTCTACTCCACCCCCTTATCTCTCTGTCATGAACCCTAACCTTTATCCTATTCTCCAGTCACCATAGAGCAGTATGCAGGGAACCTGTTTATGTTCAGTAAGGTGGCCAACGTTATCCTCTTCTTCAGGCTGGACATCAGACTGGGCTTCCTCTACTTCTTACTGTGTATTGGTGAGCTGACATACTGTCATACTACCCTTAATGTCACTGCTATCAGTTATGTTGTACTCCTTGTTAAGACAAGACAATGCATGATTCAGTGTTTCAGTTGGACTTTGACTTTGTTAGTCGAAACCAACTAGTCTGTCTATGCTCTGTGAGTGATCTTGGCAGCATAGGTTAGGAGTTAGAGCTAATACCAACTATACTGAACAAAAATATAAATGTAACATGAAACAATTTCAGTCAATTTAAATAAATTCATGAGGCCGTGATCTATGGATTTCACATGACTGGACAGGGGTGCAGCTATGGGTGGGCCTTGGAAGGCATAGGCTCACCCACTTGGCAGCCAGGCCCACCCACTAGGGAGCAAAGTCCAGCCAATCAGAATGAGTTTTTCCCACAAGGCCCACCCATGGTTACACGTGGTCTGCAGTTGTGAGGCCGGTTGGACGTACTGCCAATTCTCTAAAGAGACAGTGGAGGCAGTTTATGGTAGAGAAATGTATATTAAATTATCTGGCAACAGCTCTGGTGGAAAATCCTGCAGTCAGCATGCCAATTGCACGCTCCCTCAGAACTTGAAACATCTGTGGTATCGCACATTTTAAAGTGACCTTTTATTGTCCCCAGCACAAGATGCACCCATGTAATGATCATGCTGTTCAATCAGCTTCTTGATATGCCACACCTGTCAGATGGAAGATTATATTGGCAAAGAAGAAATGCTTACTAACAGCAATGTAAACAAATTTGTGCAAAACATTTGAGAGAAATAAGCTTTTTGTGCGTATGGAAAATTATTTCTGCTCATGAAACATGTTTACTTTACATATTGCATTTATATTTGTGTTCAGTGTATCTATTCTACAGTATCATATACTAAAAATGTTGCTGTTTCCTATCCTATCCCAGCATTCGTCATGACCTGCAAACCACCACTCTACTTGGGCCCAGAGTACATCAAGTACTTCAGTGAAAAGACCATAGATGTAAGTGTGGTAATCCAAGCTTTGAGACGTGACAGCCATGAAGATTAGACAACATACTGTAGACTGTTGATCCTAGTTAGCTGACTGTCATTACAGTATTACTGACTGTAAGTGAGCATTAGATGTTATTTACAACAGTTTAAATGTTACTAATCCATGTTCTACTGCTCTAGTAGCCCTGCCTGCCATGCTAATGATGGTACTTTTAGTAGCAGAAGACACCCACCTGGGAACCAGACTACTATTCCAGTGATCTATTATAGGTAATCTAATGTAATCTGGTCTAATCCCATTGGACATGAGGAGTTTAATCATGATGCTCACGTGACGTGGATCGTTGAGTTCTATGCTAACTGGGCTCCTGAGTGTCAGTCCTTCGCTGACCTCTGTCTCACTTATTTGCTTCCTCCCTCTGTGTACATTTACCCCCTCCTCTACTCTTATCCCAGTGAAACACACTTCTCTAATGTTGTTGTGTTAACTAAACATGGCTGTCTCCTGTTCTCCTCGGTTTTTCAGGTATAACTGTTATCTTTGGCGATGACAGATTAAGTGATATGACATGCTATTCTATAAAATAATTTCTCCGTAATTAATATTACCTGATTGAGCTAATCATGTAAATGTAATTAACTAGAGAGTCGGGGCACCACAAAATAATATTTATAGAGCTGTTATCTTCCGAATAAACTCTGAAAGACCTAGTAATATTTTACATCAATAGCAGTCAATATTAATCATCACCTTAATTCAGTCTCATCTGAAAGTTGTAAATTCTTGGTTATCTGCACGAACCCTGGCTAACAAGTTGAATCAGCAATGCAAAATTGGGTTTATTTATTTATTTACCAAATACCTAACTAATCAACACAGAATTACACATACGCATAATTAATCATAACTTGATTACAAATGACGTCATAAAGGAAAACGTCCCTAGCGGTAGGAACAGACATGACAGCTTGTTACACAAAAGAAAAGGGCTGGGCTTGAGTTAAAGAGCGGGAAGACTGAGGAACAAAGGGCGAAGCTGTGCTATCGTAAATACAGTATCTTATGCATTCTAAATTACCGCCCATTTGGAAAAGGAAAATGCAATAAATATTTACTCTGAGCTGCGCTTCAGTAGGTTGGTGGTAGATGGAAGGCCGTGTTGCCAAACCGAGTCCTTTGAAGAATGTCTCTGGTTGTCAATTGTATACGTTGTAGTAACGTCGTTGTGTGATAGACGGGATACTCTGTCTGTTCCTTCCCAACCCTCGTTTGTAGCTGCTGTTGCTAACTCAACGGCTAGGAGGTATCACTTCTGTAGTGAATAAGAGTTCAAAGTTCATACCATTCGCAACCAAAGCTCACGCTGATGTTGGCTTCGTTCTGTAGTTATTATCTGAACCATTCTGACATCGGACCGTCGTCCTCACATCCTCGGAACAGGAGGTTATATTGTCGTTAAGGCTTTATATAGGAAGGGAGAGGAGGGCGTGTTTGAAAAGTTTTATAGCCCATGTCCCTTCACAGGGACTGCCACTGATTGAGCAGAGCCCTAACCTTATGAAAACCCAAATCTCACATTTTAGAAGCTAAAATCACATTTCATCCCATCACGAATAATTTCATATTCAAACATTTAAATTGAACAACAATTCCATGTGAATCCGATAACTCTTGATGTGTAGACTTTCCACTGTAGAGTTTGTCATCTTATCATTGATGAGAATGTCTCAGATGACAACCGAGCTGACATCATATTCATTAAGTACCACCGCATATGTTCAATTGGTCGGATTACCAGAATATAGTTAATTTCCCCCCACCTTCTGATGTTCCCAGAATGTTATGTTCCCAGAATGTTATGTTAACCAAGGGGTTTGCAAATGTAACATCAGTAGGGAAGAGAGAGGAAAAAGGGGGGAAGATGTATTTATGACTGTCATAAACCTACCCCCAGGCCAACGTCATGACACTGTACTGGACTGCGGTTTGGGAAGATAGATGCTGGCCGGTACGGAGAGGTGGCTCAGAGGTAAGACTTTCCCTTATGGACATTGGAAGTGTTTCTGACAAACTATATTTTCACGAGAATGCTCCATCACATTTTTACATTTAGATTCTAAGACCCTAGACTGCATGTCAGTCTGTCTACATTTAAGACAATAAGGAACTGCTTATTTCCACAGCCTGAATTGTATTTCTGCCGTGTGCTGACTGTCTTTTTCTACAGGTACAAGGTTAGCACCTCCTCTCTGGCCAAGCAGTTCCCTTCATTGGTGCTTTTCCAGTCAGGGCGGGAGGTCATGAGGCGTCCAATGGTGGACAATAAGTTTCGAGCTGTGTCCTGGACTTTCAGCGAGGTGTGTGTTGTGGGGAATCATCGGTCTGTGTGCGGGCTTGTGTGTGCGTGACTTGAGGAAGTGTGGAAATGGCTTTAGGTCCCCACTCACATAACCGTGTGCCTCATTCACATCTAGGAAAACATCATACGTGACTTCAACCTGAACGAGCTCTTCGAGGCATCTAAGAAGATAAAGAAGGGTCGTGGTGTGAAAGGAGAGGACCAGAACCCCTCACTACCAGACGAGGGCAGCGAAGAGCGCTAACCTGAACCAGACACCCCAGCAGAGAGCAAGAAAGACCAGTAGTGACGAAGGGACAACAGGGACTGGATTGTTCTACTGCACACAGTTCACTGCTCGTCACACAATCGCTGTCAGTTATCACTGGTTGTATTACCAGACGACCAGGATTCAAGTTAATTCATGAGCTTGGTCTTGTGGAAAAGCTGCTGCAAAGGGACAGAATGAGCTACACTACATGGCCAAAAGTATGTGGACACCCGCTTGTTGAAAAATCTCAATCCTAAGTCATGGGCATTAAAATTGGAGTTGGTTCCCCTTTGCTGCTATCAAATCAAATGTTATTTGTCACATGCACCGAATACAACAGGTGTAGACCTTACAGTGAAATGCTTACTTACAAGCCCTTAACCAACAAGAAGTTAAGGAAAAACCTTAAGTTAAAAAAAGTATAAATAACACAATTAAAACAGCAGCAGTAAAATAGCAATAGCGAGGCTATATGCAGGGGGTACCAGTACAGAGTCAATGTGTGGGGGCACTGGTTAGTCGAGGTAATATGTACAGTGGCAAGAAAAAGTATGTGAACGCTTTGGAATTATCTGGATTTCTGCATAAATTGGTCATAACATTTGATCCGATCTTCATCTAAGTCACAACAATAGACAAACACAGTCTCTGCGGCAGCAGACGAGGGTTGACTAGTGTTATAACAGCCTCCACTACTTTGCATAGGTTTTCCACTTGATGTTGGAACGTTGCTGCGGGGAGTTCCTTCCATTCAGCCACAAATCCATTCGTGAGGTCGGGTACTGACGTTGGGCGATTAGGCCTGGCTCACAGTCGGTGTTCAAATTCATCCCGAAGGTGTTCGATGGGGATGAAGTAGGGCTGGGTGATATGGCCTAAAAGTAATATCTCCATTTTTTTCAGAGGTTTGGACGATTCACGATATATATATTATATATCTCAAGTTCTTGTTTTTCTCTAAACAAATTAAAAAAGGTCCAGACATAATTCTTAATTTAATTTTAAATTAATTAATTTAAATTAATATACAAGGCATCAAGGCCTATTTGTGCAAAACAAATGAACACACCAACACATCTATTGTTTAGGATTGTTTGACCACTAGCTGTTCAATTATATATTTATATATACACATTTTGAATGAACATTTATTATTTTAGTTAATTTGTTGTTATAATTAAAACAGCCTGTGGTTATTTGCTATTGGATTGGCAGAATGACACAACTACTAACACGTTAGCCTACAGCTGGCCTGAACATAACTTTTTTTGAATGCACTTTAATTCTACAATGTCACACTTACCGATGGCGAGGTGACGCCTGTGCCCAAAGCACTGCAGGCGGGTCCAGTTGTTCAAGCGCAATGCTTTTTTCATGTTTCTCCCGATGTCAGTTGTCATGCACACCGACAGGTGTCAAAGAGTCTTTGAGACCCTGGGCTATTACTTCACCCGTATGATGATCGGGGAAGTATGGAACTCTTACCCCGCTACACTTCTCTGGCGTGGTTACAATTTGTGAAAGGTTGTGATTGGTGGATAACCTCTGTGCACGTGTTGTCACGCAATTGGGACATGATTCGACATTGGGCTGACAGAGAAGAGACAGTGAGATGTTGCATTTGTGAAACGTTACAACATTATAACAGAACCTCGATTCTTGTAATACAGGCATTTTCCATATCGAGCTAAAACATAAACTCAAATATATAGAAAAAACTATATATCGCCCAGCCCTAGGTTGAAGTCAGGGCTCTATGCAGGCCAGTCAAGTTCTTCCACACTGATCTCGACAAACCATTCCTGTTTGGAAGTCGCTTTGTGCACAGGGGCATTGTCATGCTGAAACGGCAAAGAAGCTTCCCCAAACTGTTGTCATAAAGGACAGAATCATCTAGAATGTCATTGTATGCTGTAGTGTTAAGATTTCCCTTCACTGGAACTAAGGGACCTAGCACGAACCATGAAAAACAGCCCCAGACCATTATTCCTCCTCCACCAAACTTTACAGTTGTCAGTATGCATTCAGGCAGGTAGCGTTCTCCTGGCATCCCCAAACCCAGGTTCGTCCGTCCGACTGCCAGATGGTGAAGCGTGATTTATCACTCCAGAAAACGCATTTCCACTGCTCCAGAGTCCAATTGTGCATGGTGAGCTTAGGCTTGTGTGCAGCTGCTTGGCCATAGAAACCCATTTATGAAGCTCCCAACGAACAGTTCTTGTGCTGACATTGCTTCCAGAGGAAGTTTGGAACTCGGTAGTGAGTGGAGTGTTGCAACCGAGGACAGACGATTTTTACACGCTTCAGCACTCGCCAGTACCGTTCTGTGGACTTGTGTGGCCTACCACTTGGAGGCTGAGCCGTTGTTGCTCCTAGATGTTTCCATTTCACAATATCAGCACTTACAATTGACCGGGGCAGCTCTAGCAGGGCAGAAATTCAAAGAACTGACTTGTTGGAAAGGAGGCATCCTATGACAGTGCCACATTAAAAGTCACTGAGCTCTTCAGTAAGGTCATTCTAGTACCAATGTTTGTCTACGGAGATTGCATGGTTGTGCGCTCGATTTTAAACACCGCTCAGCAACGGGTGTGGCTGAACTAGCCAAATACACAAATTTGAAGGGGTGTCCACATACACCATATATACAAAAGTATCTAAATGGAAACATCTAACCTTCCCAATTATCGATGACTTCAATTATTAAAGTGAAAATGCCTTACACCGCCATCTCACTCATTCATCCATAACAGTTTTACTGTGACTGCCTGATGCCTTTTGGGTCACATTTCACACCAAAGTATGGAGTCAAACTGACAGTTGGTATAATCTGTTCTGCCAAGTGAAATAAAACTTTTATCCTCCCAGACCCCTGCCATACTCTCGGCTGATTTTTGATTGAAGACAGACACGTTTTTCCATCAGGGCAACCTTTTAATCTGAGAAGACATCTTTAAAAACCACTTCATAAGGCCATTTTGGAACTGTCTTTTTCATATTCATCATTTGTGACACTCTTTCCATTCAGCACAGCTTACAACAATAGTATTTTTTATTTACTCATGTATATTCACTTCTTCACCACCAAAGTAAGTCAGACTTCCTCCAGTCCTGTATGTCTGACTTTTTGTGCCATTATGATGCTTAACTATTGTCATCATACATATCAACCGTGTGTGCATTTGGCAAGGATATTCTCTCTCTCTCTCTCTCTCTCTCTCACACACACACACACACACATCTAAACGAGGGGGACGCACACACACTGACTGGCCCTGCTGCTGTTTGATTGGTTGGTGGGATAGTCTACTTTGTGTGCTTCAGAACATAACATGTGTTATATTCAGCTAGCTTTGACATTCCAACTCTCATAGTTTTGGATTAAACATAACACCACCTCTCACCCACCTCTGTGTTTCTGACCATGCCTTCCTAAACGTATTTGTGGCCAAAATGTTAAATTGTACCATAAAGAGATTCAAAATAAAGAAATCAAGAGGCCAGAATATCTACAAAACAAACTAAAATATAACATTCTTATCTGGCTGTAGTCATACGAAATACTGTAAAAAACAAAATGCTTAGTTTTACTACAAATGGTATCAAGGCATTTCAACCCCCTCAAGACACATCATACATATTTCTATTAACAATCAGACATTACTATAGAATATCTATAATTATACCATTATACCATCTATAAATAAACCACCCCCCAGAATTTGATTTCTTGGAATTGTCCAAGTACATTAGAATTTAAGGACAAGGCACTATGACAGCAATGTGGGCTCTGGGTTATAAATGACCATTCTGAGAACAGATCTAGGATAATCTTAACATCCCCTAGTCCTAACCTTAACCATTAGGGTCAAAAAGCCCCATTGTCTAGGGGCAACTTCATCCAACTCCAGGACGTAGAGATCGGTTTGGAATTGTGTTAAGAGCGGAAAGGTTTCCCTGTGTGCTCAAATAAATAAGCCCCTCCCACCCTAAACCCATTTGGCTAGACATCTTTAAGGTTTTTCTAGCATTCGATTGACAGAAAACATTGCGAACATCAAAAGGACAATCATTTAAAACTACAAACAGAGAATTTGAATAATGTATCAATAAAAAACATTGAGTGTACATTCCACAAAGAGGCTTGTGCTGTATTTATGATTCAGAATTTCTATTTTCTTTGTGGCTTTCAACATCCTCAGTGATGTCACTTCAGCTGTCCGTCAGAGAGGATCATCACATTGGATGAATATTCCATCGAGATCTATGACAGGCTGAAGCAGCCTTCAATCAAAACAAGCGACCAGTCTAACTCACTCACATTAACAGTTTGTCACAAAGCAAAATATATTATATCTTCATCATCTGACCCAATAATTCTTAAAGATTTTTTTAGACATGTATATAAAACAATTAAATAAAGCTTTGGTTTTTTAGAAAACTAAAATGAAATTATAGTGGTTGAGGCATCATCACTGCAGACTAACTAATTAATGGCTACTGTGGAGTGGGGATCCATTGTGATTGATCCATCCATATGATGGAGCAGGAAGTCTTGAACCACAGAGTGCCACGATTGGTCACCAGTCCATATGCTCCCTCTCAGGCACCATACTGATTGGTTAAAAAGCCTTACTTCCAGGATTATATTTTATCGCATAAATTCTCCATGTGTTAATGTACCAAAACAAATCATATTTTTATATAAGTGTTATAGAGAGAGTTTAGTACCCAGCAGTCATAATAGCATTTATGTTATACAGTCTATGGCTCACAGAGAGGCCGAGGTAAGGTTGTCCCATTCCAACACTGATCAACATCCAATATGAAAGCAATTGGCAGATAAAGATGGCCAGTTGCACTATAAGGATAGGAAGGGAATTGAAATACCAGTGAGCCAACACACTTCTATTCCACTATCCGACTCCATATTGACCATTGTGTGGGTGCATTTTAGTGAACATCAATCTTGAAGCCCCTCAGAGTAAGAAAATTGGAATCTGTCCAGTGGAACAATCTTCTTTCTATCATTGGCCGGGGCGGACGTCTGTCACTCAAACCGATATCTCATAGGTTGTCCCTCCGACGCCAGTCACCTTTTTCACCCCGCCCCCTGGTTTAGATGTACTGTGATTGGCCAAGCCTGGGCGAGATGTGGATCTGATTGGAAAGTCGGCGGGAAAAGGGGGGGGGGGGGGGGGGGGGGGGGGGTAAGGATGCAGATGGGGTGACAGAGTGAGAGAGAAGAGGTGAGTAGATCTGAGTCAAAAATAGACTGTAATAACAAGACTTATGATAAGGTTACAAGAGTAGAAGGCTCATTGGGGTGGAGGAAAAGGGCACAGAACAGACAGGAGTGAGAAGACAGTAGCAGTAGACACAATTCAAACAGATATACATCCCACTACAGTTACACCTGAGCATAGTTCTTATACACATTAAAAACACACTCCAGCAGAAAAACTTACTGATACCAAGAGGAGAAAAAGACTCACACAGATCAGGGAGGAAGAGGGTTCACATAGATCAATCAGGGAGGAAGAGGAGGAGTACGAAGAGTACCAGGCTTGTGGCTCAGATCTCTACTCACTGTGGAGCCTGGGTCCCTCTGATTCCGCCCCCTCCCGACAAACCACCTCCTCCCATTGGCCGAGCCTTGTGCTGGAGCCCTGCCTCTCGGGTGTAGGAGAGAGACTGCCCCAGGGAGGGGCCTCGGGGCGGGGGGGACACAGGGGGGTCAGGGGAACAGGCACGGGGGGAGGACGGGGAGGGCTGTTCAGAGACGGGAGGAAGGGGGCGAGAGGAGGAGGCACGGAGGTGTGGGTGTCTGGTGTCCTGGTGGAGGAGGTGAGGTGTCTCGGGGTGGGCAGTGTGTGGGGGAGGAGTCGGCAGGGGCGGACTGATGGCGCGAAGGTACGCCCTGTGGGGGGAGGAGAAAGAGGCAGAGCCCTGGAGAAGCTGGCCCTCTCTCTGCTGGGCCATCTGTGCAGAGAGGAAGGGCGAGGTGTACCCCTGCAGGGGCGCATCCCCGACCCCGGGGGCCGGCAAGGAGAAGGTCGTCACCGGGGGAAACGCTGCGGAGGTGTGGGGCTTCTGGGGGGACAGCTCATGAGCAGCCGATTCAAACTCTGGGCTCTCGGACGGTGTCAGCAGGCTGTCGTAGGACAGGCTGCCATTCCGAGGTGTCTGATTGGCCAGGCTCTTGTAGCTGGTGTCGGTGGTGCCCTCTGATTGGAGCGTGCCCAGAGTATTGTGGTGCGTGTGGGCAGAGCGCATGCTGGAGGAGAGGGAGCCACCGGTGGACAAGACAAGAGATGAGGGGTAGGAAGTGTACGACCGCCCCCCTAGGGAGTACCCGGAGATGCCCCCCGAGACGCCACCACCCGTCCCGCTGGTTCCCCCGGGGCCCTCGCCCCTTTCCCTTCCCCCCGTATGCACCCCCACACCTATTATCGACCCCCCATCAAGGGTGCTGGGCTCAGACCGATAGCTGGGCTGGCAACTCGACTGGAGGATGGAGGGAGAGTCCAGACTGTCCCCACGAATCATCTGGAGAGAGAGAGAGAGAGAGAGGTGGTGAAGTTAATGATAGGCGAGAAGAGCAGTAAGCAACAGTGAATGTAAAATGAAGAGCGTGAAGGAGGATGGGAACGCATGTTACAAAGGGATTACTTTGAGGAGACATTCCTCAACAGAAGACAACATAGAAATTTGTACAGATCACAGTTTCTACAGAGAGCCAGCAGGGGAGGATGAAGGTCTACTGGTGCATCATATTACCAAGAACACTCACCCTGCAAAATAACATTAGCGCCACAAGAACAGAAACATAGAAATCTATAAAAATACCGGCATTCATGTAAATGCAGAGTCAGGAGGGGGGGGGGGGGTCACAAGCATACACCTTTTACAGACATAAATGGACACACACACACACGACACTAACTGAGACTTACTGATCAACTGATGGCCACAGTGATCAATTCAGAGTAAAAACTAAAAAAAGAGGGGGATGGAGTTAAACACAAAGGAATGAAGAAAGGCTCGAACCTCAGAGAGGGGTCTCTGCTAGTCCCACCTGGATGCCCTAGGCTTAATCCCACCCAGCCTTCCATAGCTGAGCTAGCAACTGATTTGACCCTGTGTTTAGGAGAAGATTATAAACTAAAGAATTAGAGCTACGTCATCTCAGGGAATGGATCTCACGATGTCGGTCATCTCTAATGTTAAAGGTCTGGACTGCGTAAGAAATGTGTCAGTATGTATACACTCCTCTCCATATGCATTTGGACAGGGTAGCTAAATTGTTACATTTGGCTCTATACTACAGCATTATGGATTTGAGAATAAATGGTTCATATGAGGCGACAGTACAGAACTTTTATTTGAGGGTGTAACTGACAGTTAACCTGTAAGTCTATGTCGCTGTTTTTTGTTTGAATTGTTTACGTGTTCACTATGCAGGGGAAATGACAAGCGGAACGACGTAGCTAATAACTGTTGTAAAGGGAATTATTATCGTAGCAACACACTTTTGGAGTGAAGGCAATCCCACACTGTGTTAGCTAGGTTTTTCGTGTCTTCGGGTGTAGTTCGTAAAGGATGAAGTGTTTATGTTAGGATGGTAACGTTATAATAATTAAGGATGAAGCGTGTATGTTAGGATGGTAACGCTATAATAATTAAGGATGAAGTGTGTATGTTAGGATGGTAACGTTATAATAATTAAGGATGAAGTGTGTATGTTAGGATGGTAACGTTATAATAATTAAGGATGAAGCGTGTATGTTAGGATGGTAACGTTATAATAATTAAGGATGAAGCGTGTATGTTAGGATGGTAACGTTATAATAATTAAGGATGGAGCGTGTATGTTAGGATGGTAACGTTATAATAATTAAGGATGAAGCGTGTATGTTAGGATGGTAACGTTATAATAATTAAGGATGAAGTGTGTATGTTAGGATGGTAACGTTATAATAATTAAGGATGAAGTGTGTATGTTAGGATGGTAACGTTATAATAATTAAGGATGAATTTATGCCAGGAATAGGAAGCATGAAGTTTTGGATTTCCTCCCTTCTGTAATAAGCAGCCAATGAGGTATTTTTCCTTTATTCATGTGTCTAATCTGATACTGTTATATATCCGGCTAAACTGTTTTTATGTATGTAAGCACTTCAGAGTTATATCAAGCTAATAAGTCACTCATAAGATAAGGAAGTTGTAGAGTGTGCTGCAACTGTATTTTCATTTACTTTATAGTTCTCACGGGAGGTGATTATTCTGACTAAAACTACAGAATAAAACCTCCAGTTAAAACCAAGGTACGGTTGTGCTCGTGGTTACTGGAGGGAGCTACAGAGGGTATTTTCATACACATTTTTTTTTAACCATTTAGAAATTAATATACTTCATATAATTTTAAGATGTCATAAGTAGTTGAACAAAACTAACTTATAGTGTATTAAAGTAGTCTAAAGTATATTTGGCCCATATTCCTTGGACACTGACTTCATCAAGCGTGTGACGCTACAAACTTGTTGGATGCATTTACAGCTTGTTTTGGTTGTGTTTTCGGATTATGTTTTGTCCAATAGCAAGTGAATTGGCAATAAAGTGCTTTCATTTCTAAACGGTAAAACAGTTATGTATGAAAATATCTTCAAATAAAAAGGTGACATTTTGTACTGCCGCTTCATATTAAAACATATTTAATTGCAAATCCCAAAATGCTGGAGTATAGAGCCAAACTAAACGTTTTAGCTTCAGCGTCCAAATACATACAGAGTAGGGCCAGGATCGCGATACTCGTTAGTATCGTGGCAAGGAAACAAAACACAAAGCGGATTTAACTTCTTTAGGAAAACAGCTTTAATATTGGAAACAAACATCATTATGTTGTAAACCAGAGTCGCATGTATTTATTTTCCAAGCTATAGCACACAATATTTTACATCCAGCAGGTTTTTAAAGGACCAAAGAGTGGTCTGCTTCGTGTTTTAATTTTTGCCATGGAAAATATATTGTGATAGTGGTATCGTCACAGCCCTAATATGGAGGGGAATGTATGCATGTGTATGTCTGTGTGTGCATGCGTGCGTACCTTGTTTGGGTGTGTCAGAGCTGTGTGGTTCATCTGTGGGCTGCTATAGGCCGGCCGGTACTTGTACATAGATGGAGTGGGCGGACCATCAGACAGCAAGCTGCTCTCTGATTGGAGGAAAAAAACAACAGTGTTTAAAAACGACACAACGCCGTGGGATACGGGAGTGCTTGTGTGTGTTCACTGCTCACCCTCGGTGTCAGCGCGGGGCAGACCAGGATAGCGGAGCTCCGGTTTGGGAGGAGGTGGAGGCTCTGCATCAGCTGACTGGCTCTCCATCTGCTCTAAACTGCTCTTAGACTGACAGGGACAGGAAGGAACAAGACTGTTCATACACACGAGAGAGGGCTAAGAGTTTATTTTGTGTGTGTGTGTGTGTGTGTGTACCCTGGTGCTGTGGCAGTCGTTCTGGATGCCGTTGTCCAGGACTTTGGCTTCTAGCTGGGCCTCGGAGAGAGGAGGGCGGAGGAAGGGAGGCTGCACCTCCGCTGTCTGTTTGCCCCGCCACCGCCCCACATACCTGACAGAGACAGCAAAACACACATGAATGACTTCCCTGAAACATACACCAACTTCATACTACATTACACAGTAGAAATATTATTATACAGATATTTAGTTAACCACCATAACAGTGAGGCTATACTGAGTTCCTTACCCCTGAGGGTCTTGTTCAACCATAAGCTGCAACAGCAGAGGAAATGAGGAGGCATGAAGGAGAGACGGTCGCTAACCTGGGAGCCTGAGCGCTACAGAGCACGTGTGAGATGTTCCTCAGACAGCCATTGGTGAAAGGGTTAACGCCACCCCTAAACTTCCCTGTGACCTAGAGAGAGAGCGCGAGAGAGATGGTCTATTTTTAGATCATGTCAGCCCTCTCAGAGGAAAACACACCAAGACCCACACAGACAGACGTACCTGCTCGTTAGTGGTCCTACCCCGAGCTACCAGTACCATGTGGAAACCAGTAAGACCTGCTACTGGGATGAAGAAGAGGCCAGCAACACACATTGTAGCCATACTGGGAACACACAGTTAAGGACACCAACACCAGCGCAACAACTAGCCCGCGCCAGTGTGTGTGTGTGTATGTGTCAATAAGGATACGTGACAGCGGAGTGAACCCTGTCCAGCTGGTGCTGGTGGTGGAGGACGTAGAGCAGGCCGAAGCCGAACACACCCATGATGTGGATCGTCAGGGACAACAGGAACAGGAAAAAGTGACGGTAGTTCCTGCGCCCAATACAGTTGTTGACCCATGGGCAGTGGTGGTCAAAGTCCTGCCAGGTCACACACAGGTCAAAACAATCACAAAAGGGTCAATAGAGGAAAAAATATATATATAATCAAATAACTGATGTTTCTCTGATATTTCTACTGTTGCCATGGACAACATGTTATAACACAGTTGTCACCCGTTATACCACCTGTAGTGTGAGCTAGGTGGCAGTCTGTAGAAGTACAGGTCTGTGTGTGTGTGTGTTTACCTCCACACAGTTGTCACACACAGAGCAGTGTGAACAGCAGGGCGGTCTGTAGAAGTACAGGTCTGTGTGTGTGTGTTTACCTCCCCACAGTTGTCACACACAGAGCAGTGTGAACAGCGGGGCGGTCTGTAGAAGTACAGGTCTGTGTGAGTGTGTGTTTACCTCCACACAGTTGTCACACACAGAGCAGTGTGAACAGCGGGGCGGTCTGTAGAAGTACAGGTCTGTGTGTGTGTGTGTGTGTGTTTACCTCCACACAGTTGTCACACACAGAGCAGTATGAACAGCGGGGCGGTCTGTAGAAGTACAGGTCTGTGTGTGTGTGTGTGTGTGTGTTTACCTCCACACAGTTGTCACACACAGAGCAGTGTGAACAGCGGGGCGGTCTGTAGAAGCGGCAGCTGGAACACCACTTCATCCGGACCTGAATGCCCTTGATATCCACTGTCTTATAGAGCGGAGCGCGGAAATCATCCTCTTTATCCTCATCCTCTTCCGCTGTGAACACAAAGGCACAAACATTACACACTTTCTTCACACCTAAGTCATTTATCTTTAACACTCTCCTTACCTCTGGGAAAGACCCCTGGGTCCATAAAGGTGGCCATGCAGAAGTTGGCGAGGGTGAAGAGGAAGACCACAGCGTTATAGATGGGAACGACGGAGGAGACATGCTCTGACAACCACGGACACCTGGAGGGAGAGAGGGATGGGAAGAGAGATACAGAGATATAACATGGAATCTAATGTGTGTGTGTGTGTGTGTGCGTGTGTGTGTGTCTTACTCACGTGAAGCAGAAGAAGAGTGTGGTGGAGGCGACCAGAAAGGTGGTTGCCGCGGAGACGGGTACATAGCGGCTGGGGTGGAACCGCCGGGGAGAAGAAGAGGCGGGGCCACCCACTTCTCCCCCTAGCCCCCCACTACTAAACCCCGGCATCAGAGGGAGAGAGAAAGAGAGAGGTAGAAGGGGTATATCTAAAGAGAAGGGTGGTGGACGGGTCAGAGAGAACACCTCGGTGTCCGTATGGGATAAGGGAGCATGATGATAGAAGGGAAGGATCTTAGGGACCAGCACTTGTAATATTACACAAAGCAGCCGAGAGAAACATCTTAGAGAAAGCTAGCCAGACATTTGCACTTCAGCCAATAAAACCACTTAACTAAAATAATGATTTTATAGTAAAGTCTACACCTTTGTTTACATGTGTGTAGAACTTTGCAGGTATATGTTAGACTATATAACTTTTACACATCTTAAAAACGTTACACTATGATACAAAAATAATTGCGACTCTTAGAAATATTTGTATATGGCTTCATGTAAACTTATTTGGTTCAACAATATAAATAAATCAACAAAATCTATCCTGTGTAGCGCAACAAAGACCCACACAACGAACTGCTTGAACAACCACTTTCTGACCTGGTGAGACAACAAACCAACCCTCCACAGGCATTGAACACTAACTTGCTATAACGCCTCAGCTATTACTCCTCAGCTATTACTCAGTGCTTGAGTGTTAACAGTTGTCCATTTACAAATTCTGGTAAGGGAAATGTGGGGCAGAAATGAGGAGGTAGTAACAGGACATCCTATGAAACAGCAGAACAGGGTTCTCTAGCAGAGCAGTGACCATCGACTGAACTCTGGTCTTAGAAAAGGTATATCTAGGCACTGAAATGTGTGTTTGTGAGATAGCGAAAAGTGCGACAGAATGCTTGCAAAGGGGAGAGTTCAAGGCTCTATATCCTGCGGAGGCAACAGCGGTTGAGACAAACAAAAATCTCAATTTTAAGCCAGTCTTAAAGCTGCCCAGCAAAAATCCACTTGCAGCTTTTTCAAACATTAAAACTTGCACACAAAAGCTATTTAAAATGTTGTATCCACTATTTCAGTTCTCCGTCAATATGAAAGAATGGTGAGATCAGTCTTGTTGGGTCAACTGGACCGATTAGTTATCTAGCGGTTTTGTTCAGTCTGTGACAATGCAGGTCAAATCAATTCATCCCAAACAGAGCCTAAATCTGTGTCGCCATGGTTTCGCCGTAAACATGCCTCTTTTCCCATGATCCCTTTGAAATGGAGCCCTGCAGAAAGAAGAATAAGCCACTCAGACAACTGCAGGTCCTCTTCTTTCTCGCCCTCTTTATTTCTTCGCACACACTCAAGTGTTCTGTCACACACCGTCGTTGTCTATTAGGCCAATCGGAGGGCACCTTCTGAAACAGAAAGAAATGGAGAGCATGTTACACAACTACTAGATTACATCAATAACATTAACCAACACCACAAACTTCAACCATTAGTAATTACACACACCTCACACCATCACTAACACAAATGCAGCCATGAAAAACATAGTAGTGGTGCAAGGTATGACAATAATTCTTTACATACTGTAGCTAGTTGTTGCAAGCCAGAGCAGAATTGTGCATGTCTCGGGAGTGGCAGGTTGTGTGTTGAAACCTGACCATTTCGTCAACTCTACTCCATTTTACAACACTGACTAACCAGGAAAAGGGTGTGTCTAAAAGCATCTTTCTTCCTTACACACACACACACAACCTTTCTCTCACACTCCTCTCTCTCACACACACAGGTATTCATAACAGAACCTCCTATCCACACAGATCTCATGTATCACCTGAGGGAAAAGTCCTGTTCCATTAGAACACTGAAAACAGATCTTAGGTAATAGAGAGCAATAGTAATGGCGTGTTTTTGTAGGCCCTAACGGAGGCTAACTCTGCCATGGCTTGTTGGCCAAAGCCTACAAAGCCTGGTAAACACAGGCTTAGGAGATCTTATACATTTTGTTCTGAGAATCTTAAATCGGCTAACATCACATTTTGCTAATTTTGATGCATAAGCACATAAAGGCTTCATAATTCATACATGTCATGTTAACTGTCTGATATTATCTCATAGAACAAAATAAACACAACCATGAGGTTTCATTTCCGTTTTTCTAGGACTACAAACTGGCTAGCTTATAGGTGCATTTTATGGTATAATGATCAAACTCGGTAAACTAATACTATAGTAGATAGCTTAAGGAACATTGAAGATTGGAGGCAGTCTGGGGAGCCTGTCAGTCAACCAGGGTGGCCATTTTAAAGAAATGGCTGCCAGTCAGACAACTAGTTGATTGTTCGGTCGATAGGCTGTTGGTCAAGCAGTAGCAACAATTTATTTTTGAATTTCATGGTGTACAAGACACCAGTCTGATTGGCGCCTGTCTGAGTGGACTGATCCATTGTGGAGGCCGTGGGGATGGCACAGTCCATCACTAAGACATGTGCTACTGAAATTGTATATGGTTATATTACGTTAAAACAATGGTGCAACACTAACAAAAATTATATTTTATAACAAATGCACCTTCTCCCGCATTGGATAGCGGTCATTCTGAACGAATCAGTGCGCTGTTGAATTGGCACCTAGTCCATGTTGCTATGTGCATAATAGCAACGTTATCCAGCATATTGGTGTTGAGAACAATGCGGCGGAGGCAGCAGCTGAGTTAGGAGAAGAGAAAACAGCACTTGCCTTAATTGTCTAAGCATAGTGAGGAGAGAGGAAACCTCAACTTAATTAGGTCTATAATCAATAGCCTAACTGTTTATATATCCCGGCTTTATAAAACTTTAAGCATCAACAACCACATGTCGGATAAACAATTATACAAATGTGGCGGTTTTTCCATCTTTTCTATGCTGTAAAGGCTTTACACTTTTGTTGTTGTTTGTGAGAGCAAAATTGAAAGATTGTTCTTACTTTTATTGCATCAAATGGTTGTTGTATGCAACAGAAGAGAGTATTTTGTTAACTATTGCGTGTGTCTGTTCCACTGAGGATGGGCCTCTGGGAGATAAATATCCTCAGTCAGTATTACGATGTCTTTTCGGTGATAAAAACTAAAGAGCATTCCAGAGTATGAGTTAATGTTTCTGTTCTATACTGTACCAGGGAGAGATGGTTCCAGTTTGGAGTCGGAGGGACAGACACTGGCCTCTATACAATCAAAACTGTTGACACAGCAGATACTGTCTGCTATGTATTAGTGCGCGTTGAGACAAGGATATCCCTGCCGGCCAAACCCTTATTTGTAACCCAAACGGTTATAACCCAAACGGTTATTTGCAGGGTTTCTTCATCATTTCAATAGCATTGGGTCTATGGTATTGACTAAAATCTGGGTTTCTGATTGGAATTCAACTATTGTTATGTTTTGCCTGGAAAGATACGGACGCTAGTGTTTGTTTAAGATATAAACTGAACGTTTTAACAGCTTGCTTAGTTCAAATTGAAAGACTAATTTATTCAACATAAATAGCGAGGCAATTTCGATGTAACACATCATCTGTTGCCTAAATGGTCTGCTGGAATAACATATTGAGAATGGAGTCGTATTTAAATAACTGAATCAAAGAAGAGACAGTTAACTAAATCTAATGAATTCTAATAATAGCAGATAGGTAATTGCAATAGAGTTGTGCCCCCCAAAATGTGTTTTTTTATTCTTATGGATTGACTGATGTATTTTATAAATTTGGCGCATTACATGTTATTTTTAAGCCGAAAGAGAAGTTGTAAAGTTTGTTTTTAATCTTACGATAGAGGTAAACGCCGAACGTTATGGATTATATTTTTTTCCCCACTGGTAAGAATTGGAGTGTTAGTTATAGCGGCTATATCGGGCTGTAAGGGATTCAGGTCTGAATAGTTGAATAGGAAACTTTTTGTGATAGTTTCTGAATATTGTTGCTTGGTTTTATTGTTTAGGGAACACCAGTGAATTTGAGCAGGAAGTTAAATGTATTCTAACATTATAATCTGTTTCTATTGCGTGTTTCAATGTCCGGTCATTAAAGTGGATTGCAGTTTGAGTTTGATTTGATTTTTACATGGACAGTGCACATTAATCACAGTTGTGTGTGTCTAATGGCAGGGTATTCCAGACATGGGAAGCTCTCACAGAGAAAACAGATTGACTAAAGGTGATTTTCCTTAAGGGAACTATACAGTCACCTCTCGTGTTAGACCTTGTGGTTTGGGTTTTCTGTTTAACAAAAGTACTGAGTGGAGGGGGAGCCTGGCCATGTAGAATCTTGAACACAAGACATGCGTCAGTGTATTGCAAAAGATTTTTCCAATTTAGGAGCTCATGCTTTCTGAGAATGTAACAGTGATGATAGCCATTAGGCTTCCTATCAAGCACTTTGAGAGCCTGTTTGCAGATAGACTGAATGGGTTTTAACGTTGTAAAGAAAACTTGGGCCCAACTAGTCAAGTAGTATAATAAGTGAGGGAGTATCAGATTTGAAGTACAGTTTTATTACCTCTGTCGTCAAACAATTTCGTATGTATTGGAAATTAACTAGGTTGAATTTGGTTATTTGAGTTACCTCATTTGCTTTTTAAACTAGAGGTTGGAATCAAGTATGATAACGTGGTACTTCAAATTGGCTACCACCTGGAGCTTTTCCCCTGACACAGACATCTGTAGCTTGGCTATAAAATACCTTTGTACTTTTGTCTCTGGGCTCTCAACAAATCCTCAAAGTGTGATTCGTCGACCAGCCATTGCTATTGCAAAGCTCTCACTAATAAAGATTCAGTTTAAGTATAACTCTGACCTGTGATAGGTTTGTCTCTCCTCATTTGATAATACAGAAATTAACCACCATGTGTTATTATTACTTGTAATTTATTTAGTGTTGTTTACACTCTTTACTTCAATACTTATATAGGCTACTGTATCAATCAATCAATCATTCATCTGTACAGGTCATCACACAGCATATGAGTCATTCATGTTTTGAAATGCAAACAAGCATGTTATAAAATAATGCGACCCTTGAATAATTAGCGTAAACAATAAGTAAACTGTTCCATTTCGGAAATTGCATTCACAAAAGAATGTGACCGTTTAGTCTTTGCTGTTATAAAGGCTTTACAAAAGTACATAAGACTCTCTGGTAGGCTCAGAATTTATTTGGTGTTGTTTACATTATTCCAATCAGAAAAATGACTTTGTAATCATGGCACACAGCACTTCCGCCTTTTTCTTTATCTCCAATATTTAACATTACTAGTAAAATGTATTCCAAACATCCGACTTCCCCTTTAGCACGAGCTCGTAAATCAGTAATCATTCCCCCGATTCGGGTTTATTGGTCAGGTCCTCTGCATCCATTTTGCTGTCATGTGTTCAGAGTTTGTTATAACCAATTTATTGATGCGATTATGATATGCTATAAGTCAGGCACTATTGGTCACGTGCATGCAATGCATACATGTGTCACTTAAGGATCAGACCCCCCCCAATTCTCGCCTAAAATGAAATATCCAAATCGAACTGCCTGTAGCTCAGGACCTGAAGCAAGGATATGCATATTCTTGATATCATTTGAAAGGAAACACTTTGAAGTTTGAGGAAATGTGAAATTAATGTAGGAGAATAACACATTAGATCTGGTAGATATTTCATCTTTGAAATGCAAGAGAAAGGTCAAAATATAATATTGAAGTTTAGGTGCAATTTAGATTTTGGCCACTAGACGGCAGCTGTGTATGTGCAATGTTTGATATTGATCCAGTGAAGCATTGCAATACTGCACAGTATTTTGTATCAAGTCTGCCCAAATGTGCTGAATTGGTCAATTGATACATTTAAGTAAATAACTATACAGTTCACACAAAAAATATATGGTAATACTAAATATTAGTTTAAACACCCCCAGGAATGTACATGATGGATCATTAGCTTATACAGTAACTTTCACACATCTAGATGGCCAGGTGGGGTGGGTGTGGAGCAGGAGAGGCAAGAGACAGCAGGGGTTCAAACTGTAGAACCCAGTTCCTACATGTGAATATAAAAATTTATTTTATCAAACAGAACTATGCTACATTTTATCTCTGGGACCCTCAGGATGACAAATCAGAGCAAGATTACTGAACGTAAATCCATTATTTACCTCCAGAGGTGAATGTATCAAACCAGTTGCCGTGATAAGTTATTTAGACTTTCACTTTGTGTGAAAGCTGAAAGGTCTAAAAAGTATTATAGGTTAAACGTCTCACTGCTGAACACACACACATGCATACTGATGCCACACAAACTCACTGACCACATTACACTGCTGTTACTGTCCATCTATCCTGTTGCCTAGTGAGATTGTGAAGCTGCACAGATCTGGGGAAGGGTACAAAAAAATGTCTGCAGCATTAGGGGCGGCAGAGTAGCCTAGTGGTTAGAGCATTGGACTAGTAACTGAAAGAATGCAAGTTCGAATCCCCGAGCTGACAAGGTACAAATCTGTCGTTCAGGGGTTAACTGCCCCTGAACAGGCAGTTAACCTACTGTTCCTAGGCTGTCATTGAAAATAAGAATTTGTTCTTAACTGACTTGCCTAGTAAAATAAAGGTAAAATACATTTAAAAAATTAAAAGGTCCCCAAGAACAAAGAGGCCGCCGTCATTCTTAAATGGAAGAAGTTTGGAACCACCAAGACTCTTCCTAGAGCTGGCAGCCTGGCCAAACTGAGCAATTGGGTGAGAAGGGCCTTGGTAAGGGAGGAGACCAAGAACCCGATGGTCACTCTGACAGAGCTCCTCTGTGGAGATGGTTGTCCTTCTGGAAGGTTCTCACATCACTCCATTAGTCAAGTCTTTATGGTAGTGGCCAGACGAAAGCCACTCCTCAGTAAAAGACAAAGACACGAAGCCACTCCTGCACCATCTTGGCTGTGTGCGTAGGGTCGTAGTCCTGTTGGAAGGTGATGTCAAGAACGTCAAGTGTCACGTCTGGAGGAAGCCTGGCACAATGCTTCACCATCCCTACGGTGAAGCATGGTGGTGGCAGCATCATGCTGTGTGGATATTTTTCAGCGGCAGGGACTGGGAGATTAGTCAGGATTGAGGAAAAGATGAAAGGAGCAAAGTACAGAGATCCTTGATGAAAACCTGCTCCAGAGTGCTCAGGACCTCAGACTGGAGGCAAATGTTCACCTTCCAACAGGACTACGACCCTAAGCACACAGCCAAGATGGTGCAGGAGTGGCTTCGGGACAAGTCTCCATGTCCTTGAGTGGCCCAGCCAGAGCTCAGTCTTGAACCCAATCGAACATCTCTGGAGAGACCTGAAAATAGCTGTGCAGCAACGCTCCCCATCCAACCTGAGAGCTTGAGGGCCTGCAGAGAAGAAATGGGAGAAACTCCCCAAATACAGGTGTGCCAAGCTTGTAGCATCATACCCTCGAGGCTGTAATTGCTGCCAAAGGTGATTCATTCCTTGAGTCACTATTTCTATTATCTTTAACTCTGCATTGTTGGAAAAGGACCCGTAAGTAAGCATTTCACTGTTCGTAAACAAAATGTGTAGACTAAGCATATGACAAATAAAACACATTTGATTGGCTTGACGTGTTGCGAGGCATCACTGATTTACACAGGGTTCCGACCCCTCTTTAGCTCAATTCTGCCATGAAAGCTGGTTTGCAACAAGGCTAGGCTGTATGCACCAATTAATTATGGAGATATGGCCAAGTGAATCTAGTCCAATATGGCCACATGCAACTGGTTGGCAGCCATAATATAAATGGCTGCCAGGGAGGTAATGGACAAAATCAGTGATGCACTATCACCAAAAGTACTTCTTTTGACATGGCCTAGCAGTGTGTGAAATCAAAGTCAACCATTTTTTTCACGTAGTCGCTGTCCGTGATTCAACCCCCAATCACAGCCGGATGTGATGCAGCCTAGATTCGAACCAGGTACTGCATTGACCCCTCTTGCACACTCGAGAGCCCTTATGGTCAGAAATATTGTCTATATGATTTGTGTGGTTTATTTAGTAGGTAGATATCATTACAAACAATATCAAAATGACTAATGTTAACACCCTATTTTCTTCTAACAGAAAATCCAAATGACAGCAGCCATTTTATTAAAATGGTCACCCTGGTTGAATGATAGGCTTCCCAGACTGCCTCCAACCTTAAATATTCCTTAAGGTATGTGTACCAAGCTCGCGAATTGTATCATAAAATGCACGATTGAGTATATTTTGTTCTTATGCGCTGAACTATATAATGGAACCTGAGCACCACAATCTTCAACAACCCGGCTAGTTGGCGAAAAACTCTACACCCCCTATGACAGAGGTGCAAAGGTACATACCGATACAATCAACACCTGACATACAAATACAAAATCTGTATATAATCTCTTCAAAGTGAACACCGCCCATATTAGCACCAGAACAGCCCTACCTTCTCTACACAGACTATTTGTATCTGTGAAAGAAAGGCTGCTGGAGGTTGATGAACGAATGTATGTGCCCCACTCAATTAGCAGACGACTAATAATCTTTGTAACACACAGTAAATCTCCCCTTCTTCAATGGCTGTTAATCCTGAAATCTCCCAGTTCAGAGTACCCCGACTCTACTCCCGTCAGTGTCAAGCCATTGTCACGTTAGCTAGCAAGCCATCTTTTTCAGCATTGCCGTACACCTGACCATAATCAAATTTCCAAACATACTGACTGTGAGTGACGTCGAGTCTGACAGACAGCACCTCTCTTCTATCAAGTCTGTTCGATTACATGTTCCATCAATGTTAAAACACAGCTAGATAACGTTGGACTCAGCCGTGTATGCTAGGTAACTAGCTATCAAGATATTGTACTTGTCCAAACCTGCAAATGTAACAAAATGACAAGAGGCTAATATAACGTATTGAGAGCCGTTGTGAAACTGCAAGAAATCCAATGCACTAACGTTAGCTAGCTAGCTAACGTAAACCAAGGCAGGGTAAGTTTGTTTGATCACCGCTTGAGACAGTACAACTATAAACTGTCAGTTAAATTAGCTACTTAGATATTATTGGAAGAAGCAGTTCACCAAACAAGCCATACCTGACGTCCAGGGCTGATGTTTTCAAGTACTTAAGAGTGCGTTTCGGTCCCGAGGCTAGTTGGCTAATTGCTAGTATGCTAGGCCAATGTTGGAATCCCGGAACTGCCCTCGCTCCATTAATTTGGGACATTTGTCCAATCAGTGATTGAGATTAGCGTCATTCCCGGTGAGTCTGCGCTCCTTGTTCTATCTGTGGAGTCGGTGTGGCCTTGGGCGGGGATTACAGACATATTTTGAAAGCTTTCAACATGCCAGAGGTCGCTCGGGACAGTGGTCCCGTTATCTAAAGCAGGTTACAGCTTTGCAACAGAGGCACATCTACAATAGTCTGTCTGAGTACCAGGCTGTATAGCTATCATTCCACTCCTGTCATTTGCGAGAGACTGGCCTTTTCAACGTTTAATATCTAGCTATGCATCCTGATTTCCAAACGGATTTGCTCATTGGTTGTTGGAAATAACATAAATAGTTTACATGGCAACATGTGGAGCCTAGAAAATAGAATTAGCATTATAAAGCCCCCCCACTACGTTATCACCATATTGTTATTTATTTGATTTATTTAGCTCCTTTGCACCCCAGTACCGCTACTTGCACACTCATCTTCTGCACATCTATCACCCCAGTGTTTAATTTGCCATACTGTAATAATTTTGCCACAATGGCCTATTTATTGCCTCACCCCCCTTATCCTACCTCATTTGCACACACTGTATATAGACATTCTCTATTGTATTATTGACTGTATGTTTGTTTATTCCATGTGTAACTCTGTGTTGTCGGTTGTGTCGCACTGCTTTGCTTTATCTTGACCAGGTCGCAGTTGTAAATGAGAACTTGTTCTCAACTAGCATACCTGATTAAATAAAATAAAAAAATACATGTTAGAATCACCTTTGACAACGATTACAGGTGTGAGTCTCTAAAAGCTGGATTGTACAATATTTGCACATTTATTTATTTTTTAATTCTTCAAGCTGTCAGGTTGGTTGTTGATCATTGCTAGACAGCCATTTTCAACTATTGCCATAATTTTCAAGCCAACTTAACTCATACAGTGGGGCAAAAAAGTAGTTAGTCAGCCACCAATTGTGCAAGTTCTCCCACTTAACAAGATGAGAGAGGCCTGTAATTTTCATCATAGGTACACTTCAAATATGACAGACAAAATGAGAAAACAAATCCAGAAAATCACATTGTAGGATTTTTTATGAATTTATTTGCAAATTATGGTGGAAAATAAGTATTTGGTCAATAACAAAAGTTTATCTCAATACTTTGTTATATACCCTTTGTTGGCAATAACAGAGGTCAAACGTTTTCTGTAAGTCTTCACAATGTTTTCACACACTGTTGCTGGTATTTTGGCCCATTCCTCCATGCAGATCTCCTCTAGAGCAGTGATGTTTTGGGGCTGTTGCTGGGCAACACGGACTTTCAACTCCCTCCAAAGATTTTCTATGGGGTTGATATCTGGAGACTGGCTAGGCCACTCCAGGACCTTGAAATGCTTCTTACGAAGCCACTCCTTCATTGCCGGGCGGTGTGTTTGGGATCATTGTCATGCTGAAAGACCCAGCCACGTTTAATCTTCAATGCCCTTGCTGATGGAAGGAGGTTTTCACTCAAAATCTCACAATACATGGCCCAATTCATTCTTTCCTTTACACGGATCAGTCGTCCTGGTCCCTTTGCAGAAAAACAGCCCCAAAGCATGATGTTTACACCCCCATGCTTCACAGTAGGTATGGTGTTCTTTGGATGCAACTCAGCATTCTTTGTCCTCCAAACATGACGAGTTGAGTTTTTACCAAAAAGTTATATTTTGGTTTCATCTGTACATATGATATTCTCCAAATCTTCTTCTGGATCATCCAAATGCTCTCCAGCAAACTTCAGACGGGGCTGGACATGTACTGGTTTAAGCAGGGGGACACGTCTGGCACTGCAGGATTTGAGTCCCTGGCTGCGTAGTGTGTTACTGATGGTAGGCTTTGTTACTTTGGTCCCAGCTCTCTGCAGGTCATTCACTAGGTCCCCCCGTGTGGTTCTGGAATTTTTGCTCACCGTTCTTGTGATCATTTTGACCCCACGGGGTGAGATCTTGCGTGGAGCCCCAGATCGAGGGAGATTATCAGTGGTCTTGTATGTCTTCCATTTCCTAATAATTGCTCCAACAGTTGATTTCTTCAAACCAAGCTGCTTACCTATTGCAGATTCATCTTCCCAGCCTGGTGCAGGTCTACAATTTTGTTTCTGGTGTCCTTTGACAGCTCTTTGGTCTTGGCCAAATTGGAGTGTGGAGTGTGACTGTTTGAGGTTGTGGACAGGTGTCTTTTATACTGATAACAAGTTCAAACAGGTGCCATTAATACAGGTAACGAGTGGAGGACAGAGGAGCCTCTTAAAGAAGAAGTTACAGGTCTGTGAGAGCCAGAAATCTTTCTTGTTTGTAGATGACCAAATACTTATTTTCCACCATAATTTGCAAATAAATTCATTAAAATCCTACAATGTGATTTTCTGGATTTTTTTTCTCATTTTGTCTGTCATAGTTGAAGTGATGATGAAAATTACAGGCCTTTCTCATCTTTTTAAGTGGGAGAACTTGCACAATTGGTGGTTGACTAAATACTTTTTTGCCCCACTGTAACTGTAATTAGACGACTCAGGAACATTCAATGTCGTCTTGGTAAGAAACTCGAGTGTATATTTGGCCTTGTGTTTTAGGTTCTTTGTCCTGCTGAAAGGTGAATTAATCTCCCAGTGTCAGGTGAAAGCAAACTGAACCCGATTTTTCTCAAGGATGTTGACTGTGCTTAGCTCCATTCCGTTTAATTTTTATTGTGAAAAACTCCCCAGTCCTTAACGATTAAAAGCATACCCATAACATTATGCAGCCACCACTACGCTTGAAAATACGGAGAGTAATACTCAGTAATGTGTTGTAATGGATTTGCCCTAAACATAACACTTTGTATTCAGGACAAAAAGTGAATTGCTTTGCCACATTTTTTGCAGTATTACTTTAGTGCCTTTTTGATAACAGGATGCATGTTTTGGAATATTTTTTATTCCGTACAGGCTTCCTTCTTTTCACCCTGTCAATTAGGTTAGTATTGTGGAGTAACTACAATGTTCTTGATCCATCCTCAGTCTTCTCTTATCACAGTCATTCAAACTCAGTAACTGTTTTAAAGTCACAATTGGCCTCATAGTGAAATCCCTGAGTTAGAAAGGACACGTATCTTTGTAGGGACTGTCCAAAGTGAAATTAATAACTTCACCCTGCTCAAATGGATATTCAATGTGTGCTTTTTAAATTTGTTTACCCATCTACCAATATGTGCATATCAAATCAAATTGTATTTGTCACATGCGCCGAATACAACAGGTGTAGACCTTACCGTGAAATGCTTACTTACAAGCCCTTAACCAACAATGCAGTTCAATAAAATATTTAATTAAGTGAGAAAAAAATGGAATCAATCAAAAAGCAAAATAAATGGACATAACAATAACAAAGCTATATACAGAGGGTACCGGTACCGAGTCAATGTGCGGGGATACTTCTTTGCGAGGCATTGGAAAACCTCCGTGGTCTTTGTGGTTGAATCTGTGTTTGAAATGCACTTCTCGACTTGAGGGACCTTACAAATAATTGTATGTGTGGGGTACAGATATGAAGTGGTAATACATTTTTTAAATGTTAAACACTATTATTGCACACGGAGTGAGTCCATACAATGTATTACTGGTAAAGCACATTTTACTCCTGAACTTATTTAGGCTTGCCATAACAAAGGGGTTGATTATTGACTCAAGACATTTCATATTTTCAATTGTAATTCATTTGTAAACATTTCTAAAAACATAATTCCACTTTCACATTATGGGGCATTGTGTGTAGGCCAGTGACAATTTAATCAATTTTAAATTCAGGTTGTACACAACAAAATGTGGGGGAAAATCAAGGGGGTGTGACTACTTTCTGTAGACACTGTATCAAACTTTTTATGAACTACTGAAAGATCCATTACTACCATGTTTTAATTACTGGTATTTAAATGGTAAACTGTCACACACACAAAAAGAGAGACTGATCTCTTTCCTACTGAAGCAGTAGCTAGGGTGGGTGATACAAATACCCAGTCTCTTTAAAACAATTGGAGGCCCCTCACCAATGTTCCCTCTAAGCTGCGAGTGTGAAAGGGTACGCAGTTCCCCACAGACTGCCAAGCAGAATAAATATTAGCTCTCACAGAGAACCTCACTCAACTTTCTGTGACGTTTCCCCCTTACCTTAACACTATCAACGTTTCCCTTTACTCTGGGAGTTGTGATTGAATCAGCGCATTATTAGCCACTATCAATACAACGTACCAAAACAAACTATGCAAGAGATTTTGTTGTAAATGTGAGATTATATTGAGATGCAAGTCTACACAGCCAAGTGAAGCATAACCAATCAGCGCTGCAGTAGGCCTATTTGCAAATAGACCATTGCCATATATGGAGCTGTGCCATTCACTTTGAACTGGACTGTGTTTTCAGCATGAGCGGTTTCCTGAATAGATGTGCTTGTTTTGATACCAAAGCGAGAGCTGCATGTAGCCATCTGCATGTTTGTTCATATATTTTGCTAGTTAGTGAGTTATTAGCCCAGTTATAGATCATTTGTAGTCAACAATGGGGGAGTGATTGATTCCTACAAGAGCACAAAACGTGTATATTTCTAGACATCTTTGAAAAGCGAGTTGAATAAAGAGAAGTAGGCAGTCGCAGTAGCATACTTTGTCTGATTCTTTGTAATAATGGTCTGGGAATAATGCATATAAAGTATTTTTTGTTGCATCAAACACAACATTTTCAGTCACCTCCTTTTCTAAAGGACAAGTGGATAAACAGGTTAATATCAAGCCCTGCATGTTGTGTCATGGAATGTAGGCCTACATTGAATAACACACATTGGCTGCTACTGTAGGCTGAATGATAGAACAGCTATTTCCATGTCAAAATGTTATGAACACATTTTCTCTATTGTGTTTGATGGTTGGTCACTCTGGTAGGTCTACATTATGATCAAATAGCCACAGTAGTCTACTTGACCACTGTCTGAAACTGTAACTTAAAGCAGGTACAGCCTCAGTGTTTACAGTAAACGTGCACTGGAAGTTGCACAACATTTCCCCAATGTTCAAGTTTGCAGTCAGTAGACCTGAAATTTGATCAGTGCCAAAAGAAATTTGAGGGAACATTGCCCCTCACCCTTCGATGTTGTGATGCAAAAATATTGGCAAAATGTATTGCTCATTGAATAAAAAATGTCTGCCCCGACATTGTTCATCACTATAAAACTGAATTCTTAAACATAATCGAGACAACTACTAGAAATAATGGAAAACTATGAGAATGTAGGAAAACCAGGTATAATCTTTATAGCAGATTTTGAGAAAGCATTTGATATAGTGATGTACGTCTAGAATCTGTTAACCTCTCCGGGGTAGCCCCCCTTCTTCTCAATTTCCGTCTAAAAACATACCCTAATCTAACTGCCTGTAGCTCAGGCCCAGAAGCAAGGATATGCATATACTTGGTATCATTTGAAAGGAAACACTCTCTGAATTTTGTGAAAATGTGAATTGAATGTAGGAGAATATAACACAATAGATCTGTTAGAAGAAAATACAAGGAAATAAACATACGTTTTCTGTTTATTTTTTTATTGTTGCTGCATCTTTCAAATGAATAAGAACAGCCAAACATACAGATAGGATGCTGGGGGTGATTTGAATGAAGAACATAAGATGGCAACAATAGCTGAGCAAAGTTTTAGACAGATAACTTCAAAAATGAGAGAGCTACATGACATTGAGCATGAAGTCACCCAGGTGTCCCACACAGATGTACCCAAGTGACCGAATTGGTACAGTGATACATTTTGAAGGAAAGAACTATATACAAAATACATAAATGCTATTCTAACACACACACCCCAAAAATATATTTAAAAAATATTTAAAAAATACAAATATATAGATTTTCTTTTTAAATAACAAGGGTAACTATTTACACATTTTCTATTTACAATATTGTGATGCTGGTGCCATGGCCCATAGCAGTCTCTTTCTGCTGTAAAGCAGAGGCTTACTGAACAGGTGGTGCAGGTGATGGGGCATTTCCTGTGACAAAGGGCACAACGACGTCTCCCTACTGTGCCCTTTTTGCCCTGAGGCACACTCATGCCTGCAGAGATGAATCTGGGCAGGTGAACACCACTGGTTGGAGCAGAAGGGACCGAGGTAGAGGGGACAGAAGGTGCTACAGTGGACTTGCTGTAGCTAGCAAGCTCCTAAATGAGCAGCACCCTGAAGGCTAGCTGTGAGATGGGGGGCTGTCCACAGCTCTTGGCCATTTCCTTCTGGAGGATGAAGGCATTCGCCACAGCAAAGTCAATGAAATTATAGAAAAATGTCTTGTACCATTTCATGGTCTTGTGGAGAACATTGTAGTATACAGGTCCACACCTCCCATGCCCTTGTTGTAGTCCTTCACAGCAGCTGGAATGGGGACATTTTTTGTGGTCCATGCCCCGCTACCGTCCTTCACACGCCTGACGACGTGATCGCCACTGAAGGACTTGTGGATAGTTGTGCACATGACCACCTCTCTGGTATCCATCCACTTTACAAAGAGCAGGCCATCTTCACGAATCCATCGCATGGTACCCCACTCAGCCCACTTAGGCATGTCGTTCACCTTTGTTTTTGGAAAGCCCACTCTGTTGGTCCGAATGGTGCCACAAGCCCACACATCCCGCTTCCTCAGCTCTGTAAACAGGGTAGGACATGTGTAGAAGTTGTCCACAAACAGTTTGTAGCCCTTCCCCAGCAGTTGAAAATCCAATAGCTCCATAACGGGATCATAACTCAGTCCATTAACAGTAGCAAAACTGTTTTCCCCTCATAAACAAAAACATTGCAAGTGTAGGCGCACACAGAATCAGCCAAAACAAACAGTTTGTAACCCCATTTGGTTGGTTTGTTACGCATGTATTGTTTGATGCTGATTCTGGCCTTTGAGGCTACCATCCTCTCATCGATGGACAGGTTCTGGGCAGGCTGAAAATAGGTATTGCAGGCCTCAACGATGCTGGGGTAGAGAGGTTTGATTTTGCAGAGCCTATCAAACCTTCCTGTGCCTCTCTTCTTGTTATGCCCATCAACTTCTGGGTCACTGATGTGAAGCTCCCGTGAGATAGAAGACATGACAGTGGTGGGGAAAGGCAGTTGATAGAGAGCTGATGTTTACCAGTAGTCCCTCAGAGTTTTCAACTTCACCAGCCCCATGTAAATGACCAGTGAAAGAAAGCAGAAAAGGTCTGACATGGAAATGGTCTTCCATACCTCTTTCTTTCCTGCCTGCTTCTTAGCCCCGTACTTATTGGTGTTCGACATCAGGGAATCAACAACTGACGAGGTGAAAAACAGATGAAAAAGTTGAAGGAGGCTGTACTTTGCAGTCACGTCTAGGTGAGGTCCTGGCTGCCTTTTTGGTCTAAAAACTGGTGGAATTTGTTCCACATCATCTTCCAACACAAAGTGCCAACGACCCTCTGGCCCTCTGTTTGCAGGTTTCTGTCTTCCCCACCTCCGCTTCTTTGTCACTGACTTCAAACCTCTAGATGGCAGGGTAGGTGTGGAGCCAGAGACAGCAGGGGTCCGGCTGGTTGAACAAGCTTCAGAGGGGGATGGACAACTAGACATTGGTGGCGCATAATCAGAATCACTGCCACTGTTGGGAAAAACATAGTTTCAGTAAGAATACTTTCACGTATGAGCCCTGTATCAACACGTAAAATAAACAGATGTATCATAGAATACAGGGAACATAATCAATATGGTGAAGTGCTGTTTCATTCCATGTTTATATAAAATACATTTTAAAATATATATATATCACATACAATGGATAGCCAATGTGTACCTTAATCTCAGTAATGGAATGTGTATATAATGCAAATAAAATAAGAAAATCTAAAAAAATTCTCAAATTAATAATATTTTATATTAATTTCAAATAACGACATTGGCATGAGAAGATTTTACCAGTCCAGCATGGCATCCTCTCAGTACAGAATCATGTCATCTGCCTGAGAGTCAAAACTTGCCTCGCAAAGTTGAATGAGACCTAAATCACGACGTAAGTGGTTTACAAATATCTATTTTTATAGCCTAACATTCACTGTGGAGTTAGGACAATTGGCATTGCCACCAGAGGAATATTTTCA
The DNA here is from genome assembly GCF_002021735.2 of Oncorhynchus kisutch. Taxonomy (NCBI): domain Eukaryota; kingdom Metazoa; phylum Chordata; class Actinopteri; order Salmoniformes; family Salmonidae; genus Oncorhynchus; species Oncorhynchus kisutch. Next base: position 37,490,483 of record NC_034192.2, read on the forward strand.
AAGGTAAGCGATTTTGTTTTTTATGACGCTAATGCTTGGTTGGAAAATGCTAGTAATACTTTTGTTAGCTGGGGGCTCTCCTCAGATAATTGCATGTTTTGCTTTCGACGTAAAGCCTTTTTGAAATCTGACACAGCGGCTGGATTAATAAGATGTTAAGCTTTTAAATGATGCAAGACATGTATTTACAAGAATATTTAATATTACGAATGGTGTATTTAGAATTTTGGAGAATCTCTCATAAAATGGGTAAAAGTCATGTACAACAATCCTTTATGTAAAACAATCAATAACGGTTACGTCGCTGAGAACTTTGAATTGTGAAGAGGCGTAAAACAAGGTTGCCCTCTGACACCATACCTATTTATTATGGTCATTGAATTGTTAGCTTCAAATGTAAAGGATTAGAGATAAAAGTACTCTGATGCTTTGTCAAACTTCATCCTTGAAGGGCCTCATTGAGGACCTGGATAATTTAATTAATGATAGAAAATATTTGATGATTGAAGAAAGACCAGTCTTTGGAATATGGCACAGAGTACAAGGAATGGAATGTTCGTTAAGACTTGTACCCAGGTTCAATCTAAAACAATGCTGGGGCGAATGTATGTAGCTACACACCACAGAGGCAAAATAAGATGCAACAGAGGCACATTTTATTAAAATCACAATAAAAAACATTTATAACCAAACAGTCTCGTGTGGAAAACAACTCTTGATAGAACATGTAGAAAAACACTCACCAGTTTCTGTACATTGCAAATGATAAAGTCGAATTGAAAAATATATATTTACAGACATTTTCCTCCTCCCTCAGCGCCATTCCGCTCCACCGACTCTAACCCCCTCTCGCCTCCATTATCCTCACTCTCTGCCCAACACTTGTCATCTTCTCTCTCTCTCATCAGTTGAGCTTGAAACCAAATATTGTCAGAACATATACTGCTCTGCTGCCCCAAACTCAGTGCCAATGAAATTAAACTCCTCTTGACAAAGCCATCGGGGATTTCAGCCATTCAGCATTTCTCTGTCTTCCCATTGCCTTTTCCCTCTCTCATCCTCTATTTGAGGTCGATGAAGCGAATGTCCATGATGAGCAGTGTGTGTCTGGGGAGGGGTCTGGGGGCGGGCGAGAGCACGGTCATCACCTGTGCCTGTGTGTCCACGTTAGTCACCACAATGAAGCCACATACTGGGCTCTCCAGCACACCCCTGCGCACCCCTCCAGCCCCCTCCTCCCCCTCATCAGCACAGCTTACGCTCAGCACGTGGTGTGTGAGGTCACGACCGGGTGTCACAGGGACTAGCTTCAGCTGGGTGTCGTCCTGCGACATGCCAAGCGGCAGGCATGAGTCAGGGATGGAAGGCGCTCCGATCTTGTAGATGCGCACATCAGAAAAGCGCACGTCGAAAGCGTGAGGGAAGAACAAGGCACTGCGAAAACCATAGAAGTACTCCCGGAGCTTCTCGTCCCGAGATTCACGCCGGCAGTCTTTAGAGCGCTCCACGACCCCTCCGGATTTGGGTAGCAGCACAACTCGGACGAAGTGCGGTAGGTCCCGCTTCAACTCGTTGTAAAGCCTCTCCTGGTCCAGCACCAGAACCACATCCACCTGGAAGGCTGAGGCACAGTGGACCAGGGCCTGGTAGCCAGAACCCTTCACCCAGCCACAGGTGTTGATGATGCAGCCGCCCACACTGGCCTTCCTGTTTTCCTCACAGCGCTGGGAGAACACTTCGGCCAGACACGACGTCAACTAGGAGGGACAGTGGGAAAGAAAGATGGAGAGAAATGGAGGGGGAGTGAGAGAAAGGTAGCAATGGGGAGGGGCGAGAGAGAATATATGCCAGGCAAATTGTCAACCAAAGTTATGGTTTAATAAACTCAGCAAAAAAAGAAACTCTCACTCCTCTCACTGTCAACTGTGTTTATTTTCAGCAAACTTAACGTGTAAATATTTGTATGAACATAACAAGAATCAACAACTGAGACAAGCTGAACAAGTTCCACAGACATGTGACTAGCAGAAACTGAATAATGTGTCCCTGAACAAAGACGGGGGGTCAAAATCAAAAGTAAGTATCTGGTGTGGCCACCAGCTGCATTAAGTACTGCAGTGCATCTCCTCCAAATGTACTGCACAAGATTAGCCAGTTCTTGCTGTGAGCTGTTACCCCACTCTTCCACCAAGGCACGTGCAAGTTCCATACATTTCTGGGGGAAATGGCCCTAGCCCTCACCCTCCAATCTAACAGGTCTCAGATGTGCTCAATGGGATTGAGATCCTGGCTCTTGGCTGGCCATGGCAGAACACTGACATTACTGTCTTGCAGGAAATCACGCACAGAACAAGCAGTATGGCTGGTGGCATTGTCATGCTGGAGGGTCATGTCAGGATGAGCCTTTTTTTAATGAAAAAAATAATTTCACCTTTCATTTACTAGGCAAGTCAGTTAAGAATAAATTCTTATTTTCAATGACGGCCAGTGGGTTTAACTGCCTTGTTCAGGGGCAGAACGACAGATGGTTTACCTTGTCAGCTCAGGGATTCGATCCAGCAACCTTTCAGTTACAAGTCCAACACTCTAACCACTAGGCTACCTGTCACCCCGAAGGGTACCACATGAGGGAGGATGTCTTCCCTGTAACGCACAGCGTTAAGATGACCTGCAATGACAAGAAGCTCAGTCCGATGATGCTGTGACACACCACCCCAGACCATGACGGACCCTCCACCTCCAAATCGATCCCGCTCCAGATTATAGGCCTCGGTGTAACGCTCATTCCTCGGGCAGTTGTTGCCATCCTGAACCTGTCCCACAGGTGCATGTTCATTAATTGTTTATGGTTTATTGAACAAGCATGGGGAACAGTGTTTAAACCCTTTACAATGAAGATCTGTGAAGTTATTTGGATTTTTAGGAATGATCTTTGAAAGACAGGGTCCTGAAAAAGGGCCGTTTCTTTTTTTTGCTGAGTTTATAACCTCTATGGTTATCTGTCTCATCTTTCACCTTGTTGTAGAGTTTGATGTTGGTTCCTGGAGTGGTGGAACCAAAGTGGTAGACCAGAGGCGCCTGTACAGAGTACCCCTCCTCCACGTCAGCCGGACGCTCAATACACAGTGCTGACATTGTGCCCGGGACTGACACCTGAAGGGAATGTATCATGGTCATCAACATTACTAACCTTAGACACTGCCAGTCAATACAATCACTATATGTAATTGTCCTTATTAGCATAATGGCAGTGATAGTAGACGCAACAGTAGCAATATATTGTATCTACACCACCATCCACAAACACAAAGGATGAATCTGCTTATATACTATTCTCTGTGCAGTCACTGGTGCTGATGTAGTTGCTTTGTTGATCTCACCCCACTCTGGCCCACATCCAGGTCCACCAGTGTGGGCCTCCTGCCCAGCCTGACAGCGTAGCTCAGCAACAGCCTGCACACCGTCGACTTCCCCACATCTGTAGGCCCCACCACCATTACCTGGGGCACAACGTTGAAGCAACTTTTACACAAGAGAGCGTACAGTGTGTCTCTGACCAAGGTCCACTTCTCACATACACACACTAACCCAAGTCCACCTCTCACACACAAACACTGGCCTAAGTCCACTTCACTTAGACAAAAATACACACACACACAGATGAACACTGACCCGTGGTCCCCTCTCATTGTCTCTCTCCGCCTGTCGTCTCATCTGTTCCAGTGCAGTGTGTGCGTTCAGGTAGAGCAGCATGGGTGTGTCCTTTGATATGTACGCCACCTGGGAGAGAAAGATTTACACATTTCTGCATATGTCACTCCTAGCAGTTACAGATAAGATGCTTCAGCCAAACACATATCCCTCTCATCCATCTGTTACTCCTCTACAGCCTCTCACCTCTGTCTTCCCCAAGAGAGAAACACTACAGCCCTGCCAGGTGAACACAGCAATCTTGGAACCTGGTCCAAACGTGTACTTCTTGTTGCGGTTGAGCTCAGAGCCAAAGACCTCCGCCAATCCTGTGAGCAGCTCCAGATGCACCTTCTCCCCGGCCTCCACCTCGAACCGCAGCTCAGTCTCCTTCTCCAGGTCAAACCTCGTCCCCCCGCCACCAGCACCCACTCCCTCCTCACCAGTCTTCTCTGGGCCCTCAGTCACCATGGCTGTACAGAGACAAAAGTCAGATTTAGCCTGAACAACATTTAATACTTCACCGACATGTCAATTTCATCTCTGCCATGTAATAAGCTCACTCTGGACAGGATTTATGTGACTGATTATTAGATGCTGCAATGTCAGATTTCAGTGATGGTCTCTCATAAGTCACGACACAGGATATGAACATCCCTGGAATGACCTTTGATAGGACAAGCATAGGGCAGAGTGCTTTATTTACAAAAACACTACATGACCAGTTGTATGTGGACACCTGCTTGTCAAAATCATGGGCATTAATAAGGAGTTGGTCCCCCCTTTGTTGCTATAACAGCCTCCCCTCTTCTGAGAAGGCTCTCCACTAGATGTTGGAACATTGCTGTGGGGACTTGCTTCCATTCACCCACAAAAGCATTAGTGAGGTCAGGCACTGAGGTTGGGCGATTAGGTCTGGCTCGTAGTCGCCGTTCCAATTCATCCCAAAGGTGTTTGATGGGGTTGAGGTCAGGGCTTTGTGCAGGCTAGCCAAGTTCTTCCACAACGACCTCTACATTCCATTTCTGTATGGACCTCACTTTGTGCATGGGGACATTGTCATGCTGAAGAAAGGGCCTTTCCCAAACTGTTTCCACAAAGTTGGAAGCACAGAATCATCTGGAATGTATGCTGTAGCGTTAACATTTATCTTCACTGGAACTAAGGGGCCCGAACCATGAAAAACAGCCCCAGATCATTATTCCTCCTCCACCAAAATTTACAGTTAGCATAAGCATTCGGGCAGGTAGCGTTCACCTGGCATCCACCAAACCCAGAATCGTCCATTGATTGCCAGATGGTGAAGCGTGATTCATCCCTCCAGAGAACACGTTTCCACTGCTCCAGAGTCCAATGGCGGCGAGCTTTACACCACTCCAGCCGAAGCTATGCATTGTGATCTGAGGCTTGGGTGCGGCTGCTCGGCCATGAAAAACCCATTTCATGATGCTCCCGATGAATAATTATTGTGCCGACGTTGCTTCCAAAGGCAGTTTGTTACTTGGTAGTGAGTGTTGCAACTGAGGATTTGTACGTGCTATACACGTCTGCACTCCCGTTCTGTGAGCTTGTGTGGCCTACCACTTCGCGGCTGAGCCGTTATTGCTCTTAAACATTTCCACTTCAAATTAACAGCGCTTACAGTCGACCGGGGCAGCTCTCACAGGGCAGAAATTTGACTGACTTGTTGGAAAGTTGGCATCCTATGATGGTGCCATGTTGAATGTCACATAACTCTTCCTTAAGGACATTCTACTGCCTGTTTTCCCATGGAGATTGCATGGCTGTGTTCTCGATTTTATACACCTGTCAGCAAAGGGTGTGGCTGAAATAGCCGAATCCACTCATTTGAAGGGGTGTCCACATACTTGTATATATAATGTATAAGGCTCTGGTATAGGCCATGGCTGGAGGGCACTGTGCCAATCCAATCATTATTCAGCACTTACCATACATGTTGAGAAGCTACAAATGCGTTGATCAAGAGGGGTGTTTCTTTCTACCTTTTTATAGTAACTTGAAAAGGTTAACGTTTACAAACTCCAATATCATGCGAAAAGTAAACAATACTCGTGCTCAGAGCTAGATAGATGCAGATGCAGTTCAATTAGCTAGCTAATGTTAGCGTGTAGGCTAGCTATCTGACAATGCCTGGTTAGAATGGTACCGGCGATAACCTGCTGAATACTAATAGCTATTTAAATATTTGTTTGTGACCGCCTTACTACAAATAGCTATTTAAATATTTGTTTGTGACCGCCTTACTACATTTGTTACTTACTTAGAAATGGGTACGTTTATAGTTCGTCCTAAGTGTTCAAACTTTCCGCGACAGACGAGTGACACTAGTCGCACAAATATGACGTCGTTTTTAAAGAAACAATTAGCGTTTGCAATTGTGTAGTTAAATCATAATTGAAAATATTGGTTAAATTTCAACAAAGTATGGAATCAGGTTGATTTAAAATGTAGAACATTTATTTTTGACAGGCACAAAACTTTATGCACATATTCCATACTTTTCTAAACAAAGAATGAGACAGAAGAGTATAGAAACATACGTGTTAATCTCCATAGAAAAAATATTAAAACACATGAGACTTAGCATAGGAAATTGACCAGTGAATACTCAGCAACAAATATATTGTTATCCAGTGTTTCCCGAACGGTTAAAGAGTAAACCCCCAGTGTAAACAAGCCAACTCAATGCGTGTGTATCAAGCCACTTTGTCACAGTGTGGTCATTATTATGGCCAGATATTATTTTTTAAGGTGATACTCAGGGAATAGACTGATAGTATATTGAAAATATTTGGTGAACCACCACTGTACAGTAACCTAATAGAGGGAATGTGTTGCACTTCAGAGAGATACCACTAGATGTCACCATGTATCCAGGCCAGAGGAGCTTGACGCTTGGGTCATCAGAGGACAGACTGGGGAGCAACCCCGTTGGTCAGTCCCCATCATTCTGCGTCCAGTTTCCAAAACCTAGAGGTACAGCTGGAAACAACAATAATAAATAAAGTAGAAACTAAGATTGTTTACAAAAAAATATTTGGGAAAGGTGGTCATTATCATAATAGTTGAGTTATGTAACGCCACTGACTTGCCTAGTTAAATAAAGGTTGAATAATATAAACATCGGGGCAGTCCAAAATACAGACCTTCACTGGGTCTCTATTCATTTTTCAGTGCCTCCTCCAGGGCTGCAACCACAATGGCAGGCTCAGGGAACTTCAGCCTGGCAGGTGGGCCTATCTTTATGCCTGTCCAGAGGCACACCTCTACAGAAAGGAAAGAATGCTTAGTACAAAATAAAGGACAGCTTCTGGTTGCCTCTGTGTCATGCCAAAACTAAACAATATGCTCTGTATTCCCAGACACCTAATCTGTACTTTAAATTACAATTCTGTGTCCAGGAAACAGGACCCATGAGAGTAGAATTGTTCATAACATGACCTGGAGGAACACACCTTTCCCTCCCTCCACAAGTGTGACCTCCAGGCTTTTCTTGCGGGGTTTCTGGGGGTTCAGAACCACGATGAGGTCTGGGCGGGCAGCCAGGAGGGCATCTCGCACCCCCTCAGCACACCGTCTGTACACGTATCAGCTCTTACTGCAGAATGAAAGTTTTTATTTTCAGAGGCAATTTGTCTAAGACTTCTAAGTGGTCTGTTCCTTTCCTGTATATTGAGATTATCCAGATTGTACCGATAGAAGATAGGCAATTGTTTGGTGATGGGAATAAGGTTATGTGAATATGGAACTCTGACTCAATGCATTTACCTAAATTGATCTGTGTGTGTGAATGAATATTCTTTAGGGGGTGCCTGTGGATATTCCAGTACTCACCAGTGTTCAATGACCACCCTCTGGCCCTCTGTAGCAGTCTCCGTTTCCCCCTCCTCTCGTTTACCCCGCTTTCGCTCGATGACTAAAGTCTCCTCCTCAGTTTCTGCCTTGTTGTTTGCCTTGCGCTTCGATCCTCGACCTGTCCAGAACAAATAAACGGTTAGTACTTTCATAAAATAATCACGGCACATCGATCATTAGGCTACTTCCTTACTACTGGTTATGAGGGAAATACTCAAATGGAAAAGCTGTCGCCCGACCTGTTTTAAAACGAGCCGCCATTGTTGATATTGATTCAACTTGCGTAACATCAAACTTCTGCGCCCATGTTGCGCTTCTTTTGTAATGGACTATTCCAAAATTCAATCGAGGGGGTTCAACATTTTGGCCGACAAAAACCCATTCATTGAAAGGGGCGATCAACTTCAGATTTTCAGCCAATAAATAACTATTTACAGTGCATTCAGAAAGTATTCAAAATTGTGCTACATTACAGCCTTATTCTAAAATTCCTCTCATCAATCTATCTATACACAATACCCCACAACGACAAAGCAGAAATATCGTATTTACATGAGTATTCAGGCTCTTTGCTATGAGACTCGGAATTGAGCTCAGGTGCATCCTGTCCACCTGTGGTAAATTCAATTGATTGGACATGATTTGGAAAGGCACACACCTGTCTATTTAAGGTCCCACAGTTGACAGTACATGTCAGATAAAAACAAGCCATGAGGGCAAAGGATTGTGTCGAGGCACAGATCTGGGGAAGGGTACCAAAAATGTCTGCAGCATTGAAGGTCCAAGAACACAGTGGCCTCCATCATTCTTAAATGTAAAAAATTCGGTACAACCAAAACTCTTCCTAGAGCTGGCTGCCCGGCCAAACTGAGCAATCAGGGGAGAAGGGCCTTGGTCAGGGAGGTGACCAAGAACCTGTTGATCACTCTGACAGAGCTCCAGTTCCTCTGTGGAGATGGGAGAACCTTCCAGAAGTACAACCATCTCTGCAGCACTCCACCAGTCAGGCCTTTACGGTGGTGGCCAGATGGAAGCCACTCCTCAGTGAAAGACACATGACAGCCTGCTTGGGAGTTTGTCTGAAGGACTCAGACCATGAGAAACAAGATTCTCTGGTCTTATGAAACCAAGATTGAACTCTTTGGCCTGAATGCCTAGCGTCACGTCTGGACGAAACCTGGCACCATCCCTACAGTGAAGCATGGTGGTGGCAGCATCATGCTGTGGGGATGTTTTTTAGCGGCAGGGACTGGGAGACTATTCAGGATCGAGGGAAGATGAACAGAGTAAAGTACAGCGAGATCCTTGATGAAAACCTGCTCCAGAGCTCTCAAGACCTGACTGGGGTGAAGGTTCACCTTCCAACAGGACAACAACCCTAAACACACAGCCAAGACACCGCAGGAGTTGATTCAGGACAATTCTCTGAATGTCCTTGAGTGACCTAGCCAGAGCTCGAACTTGAACCTGATCGAACATCTCTGGAGACCTGAAAATGGTTGTGCAGTGACAATCCCCATCCAACCTAACAGAGCTTGAGAGGATCTGCAGAGAAGAATGGGAGAAACTCCCCAAATACAGATGCCAAGCTTGTGGCATCATACCATATATTTTTTATAACTTTGAAAACATTTCTTAACCTGTTTTTGCATTGTTGTGGGTAGATTAAGGGAGGGGGGGGGGGTCGATTTAATCTATTTTAGAATAAAGCTGTAATGTGGGAAAAGGGGTCTGAATACTTTCTGAATGCACTGTAGGTGCCATCACACATGTAGGGCTTAAAATAGCAGTGCTAGAGAGACTGACAGGACATGAATCAAATAAATAAAATAAATGTAGGGGTATATCTGGGAGATAGGCTTAACATTGTCATAGGATGACATCCTAAATACAGAAGTGATGGAAACGTTTGTCCTCTTTTTGCTAAATGTAGGGTTAACTTTAGTGTGTATGTATGTGTAAATACACTGCTCAAAAAAATAAAGGGAACACTAAAATAACACATCCTAGATCTGAATGAATTAAATATTCTTATTAAATACTTTTTTTCTTTACATAGTTGAATGTGCTAACAACAAAATCACACAAATTATCAATGGAAATCAAATTTATCAACCCATGGAGGTCTGGATTTGGAGTCACACTCAAAATTAAAGTGGAAAACCACACTACAGGCTGATCCAACTTTGATGTAATGTCCTTAAAACAAGTCAAAATGAGGCTTAGTAGTGTGTGTGGCCTCCACGTGCCTGTATGACCTCCCTACAACGCCTGGGCATGCTCCTGATGAGGTGGCAGATGGTCTCCTGAGGGATCTCCTCCCAGACCTGGACTAAAGCATCCGCCTACTCCTGGACAGTCTGTGGTGGCGTTGGTGGATGGAGCGAGACATGATGTCCCAGATGTGCTCAATTGGATTCAGGTCTGGGGAACGGGCGGGCCAGTCCATAGCATCAATGCCTTCCTCTTGCAGGAACTGCTGACACACTCCAGCCACATGAGGTCTAGCATTGTCTTGCATTAGGAGGAACCCAGGGCCAACCGCACCAGCATATGGTCTCACAAGGGGTCTGAGGATCTCAATTTGAATTCTTCATCGACAAACATAAAAGCAGATGAAAAATGTTAACGTTATTGAATAATATGAATAATACGAACAATATTGTAAAACTGTGACTGTGAGAGACACCATTAATGTCACCATGTACCCAGGCTAGAAGAGCTTGACTCAGTCTCATCAGAGGAATTACTGGGGTGCAACCACATTGGTCAGTCCTCATCATTCTGCATCCAGCTGCTACAAACCCTTGCTGACTGGCTGCAAAAAACAAGAGGGAGAATTCACTATTTTAGCAAATCGTTTTAATGGGATATTTATTCCAATCAAATAAGTGGATTGCCTTAATTTTGTGTTTTTCTCTTGGTCTCACTGTTTACTCTCTTGAGTAGCCAAACCCTCTCAACCAGTCTGTTTATTTCAACGGATTCCTTTCTATTACAGTTTGGGTCAATCTGATTTGAATTTAGTCATTTGAATTGGACACGGAACGACAACCCCCTGAGCTTACATTGGTTGAATCAACCTTGTTTCCATGTCATTTTGTTGAACCACTGTTGAATAGACATCTGTGTCCAGTGGGAACTACTAAGATTGTGCCTATGCATACTTCCCTCAAATGTTTATTCAGTCTTCAGTGCCTTCTCCAGGGCAAGAACTTCAGGCTCAGGGAACTTCAGCTTGCGAGGTGGGCCTTTCTTTATTCCCAACCACAGACATACCTCTGTAGGAAAGGGAGTAATTAGACAACAGACGAGACCCAAGGAGAGAAAGACACTTCCCATAGAGGTGTATCCCTGGAAGACAGTACTCCCCTTTCTCCCCAGCATCACTCCTGGGCGGCAGCCAGGAGGGCAACTCTGACCCCCTCGGCATTACACCCGTAAACTCGTCAGATTTTACTGCAGAAAGACAATAGAAAAGTGAGGTTTTACTGTTGATGCTTTTCTGCAGCAAAGATGTAACTTATCCCTTTGCACTTTAAATTGTGTTAACTGGGTAAATGTTGTTAGATTACAATAAGCTATATGCATATGCCACATTATGCAATTTGACTGACTGGGTCCAATTAATTAATCTTTTGTCATCTTGTCACCCAAATACATTGGGTCTTGTACGTGTGGGTTCAGTTCCAGTTCCCACCAGTGTTGAATGACCACTCTCTGGCCCTCTGTGACAGTCTCCGGGTAGTTTTCCTCTTCTTTTTTTTTACCCCTCTTCCCCTCCACGGCCATGGTCTCCTCTTCTGTCTCCACCTTGGCGCTCGCCTTACACGTTGAACCGCAATCTGTACAACAGCAGGCAGTGGTGTTAGCTAGATGGTAGTCTAGCAGTTAGAGCGGTGGACCAGTAACCGAAAGGACGCTGGTTCGAATACCAGAGCCGAGAAGGTGAAAAATCTGTCAACGTACCCCTAATTTTGCAAAGGACGTTACTGTTGATCTTGCGTACTGATCGAATTTCCGTACGTTTTGTGGCATGGGAATGGGCTATTCCATTGCGGGGTTGTTCATTTTGATGGCAGACAAAACCATTCCAGAAAGTGGGGTTGTGAACTTCGGCTAAGATTCATGGAGGTGCTTCTGTCACCTAAAATAGAAGTTGGCTGACACATATGGGGGCACAAAAATGATCTTGGATTTGGCAAATATTTTGAATATCTATAAAGGAATATAAGTGCACAGATTGGCAACACAGGGGAGAGGATCATGTCTGGAAAAAAGATTGAGGAGGAAAAAGAGAAGATAGACATTAATCTCAAGTGGAGAGCATCCAAAACAAGAGAATGGAGGTAAGCCTACAGAAACATGATAGAGTGAACCAGATGGGTGTGTTCGTGTCCTCTTTCTGCTAAATTGAGAGTAAATATGATATCACAGGAATAGCAGCCCAAATCCCAGAGCCAAACACGTTTCCATTCTTACTCAAACAAAGGCTGTCGCAGAGCGAGAGCGTCACTTCCATGAGTGCCAAAAAATAAGGGACTCTCACAAAGAGCCGAGGCGAGGTGAGCGTGACTCATTTAAAGTCACAGACCCACACTCTTGTCACAGTCATACATTCTTTCTATCTCTCTCAAACACACACAGGCTACTATTTCTTTCTCTCAAACACACACACACACGGTGTTCTCCTCAGATCCCAGTCGGTCTTCAACGTCTGGGGGGTCTGTATTTTTAGCTCTGAGATGAGCCGGAGAGGGGTGTACAGAGCCTCAAACAGATGTACCCTCTTCTCTTTCTCCATCCTTCGATACCCTCTTACCTCACAATGTGACGCAGGACGATGGAGCGAGCCCCTCCCACCGCCATCCTCCTTTTGAGTATAGGCCTAGGACACACACAAAACACAAAAGCATGCTGCCCACAGAAACGCAAAGAAAGCGGATCCAAAAGTTGTTCAATACCTAGGGACGGACACACACCACCATGCTATACATGTGGGTATGTGTGTGTATTCTCATTTGCATGCCTACGTACAGTTCATGTGTGCATAAGATATGCCAGTGATTATGATCCAGAAATACACTGAAGATCTTCACACTTCCATCTTACCTCTTTTCTCTCTTCCTCCCTTTCGTCATCATAGACCTGCACTATCTGAACTGAGACTGACTGTGTTGTTATCGCATCTGGATTTGAATGTCATTTACATAGAGCCTCATCCTCTCTATCCAAAGACGTGGCAGCCAGTCACAGCATGTTCAGGCAGCCTCCTGTGGGGTGGAAAAACTTCAGAATTCCTCTCTCTCTCTCACTCACTCGCTTTCTTTCTTTCCACTTGGTGATCTGTCCGGAGGGACACATTACCACATTCACATTACCCTGCTCTGATATAGTAAATAGGTGGAAGTGGTCACATGCGGATGTAATGGCTGGTCACCTGTGCTACAATAATGGATGTTGGTCACATTCTTTTTAGCAGTGGGTGTCCTGATACTGCACTTAGTACTTCGTACTCCCATATTTCAAAGAATAGGAGATACAAATGTAGATAGTGTGGTTACACGGCAGCAGATATATGGAGGGGTCAGGGCCTCACAGTGAGCCATACAACTTACCAACAAAACCACCCAGTTGGAATTTAATGAATACATTTCAGCCTCTCTGAACCTCATAACTGTCCTCCTAAGCTCTCTGTATTTCTCTCTGGTCCCATTGACGTCATTGGGTGGCTGGGTTTGGGCTCGTTGAATAAGACACCCGTGTGAAGACACACGTCACCAAACAACGCCAACGACACGCCAACTCACAACAACAGACTCAGAGGGCCTAGCTGGGCAGCCAAGATGAACACTGCCATCTGGGAGAGAGAGCGAGCGAGCGAGAGACAGGGGGAGGGAGGAGGGGATAGGAAGAGGGAGCGAGCGAGAGAGAACAATTTGACAAGAATGAAGGATGAAATAAAGGCAGATTGACTGATAGTTTTAAAATGATTCGCAGTACCATAAAAAGACTGACAACTAGACAAAAGAGCAGAAGGAGAAAGAGACATGAAAGAGAGAGAGAGCAATTGAATATGAGTAGGCGCTCTGCGGCACACACACATCAAAGTCTATTGCCTGCTAATGGTCTCTCTATGTTCCTAGAGCAGAGTTAGTGCTAATGAGCTCCCAACAGACACCTGCAGAGTGCATGGACACATTATAAAAACATACCGATGATGCGATCACGACATATTATAACACTTCAATAAACATGTTATGAACCTGTGCTCTCCTTTGTGGAACGAGTGCAGGTATGGAAAGATTTGATAAGAAAGAAATGGAAAGTAATGAGAGAGGGAGGGGTCAGAGAAGACAACATACGTGTGATGATGACTGATGTATAGTGAGACCAAATTGAGGGAGTGAGTTATCATCCGAGAGGAAGGAGAGAAGTTGAGAGAGAAAGAGGGAGGGAAGGGTGAGAAGAAGCTGAGTTGTGATGAGCTGTACCTGTATATATCCTGTAGAGGGGGAGACTTGGACGGAAAAAGAGAGTTTGACAGCTAGGAAACTAACATCTAAATGATTTGAACCCCTAATGCTAGACAAAAAGTTCTGTGTGCATGTGTACATGCGTGTACATGCGTGTTTCTGTGCGTGTTTGTTTGTCCATCTGTATCTGCATCATTCAAGTGTCAATCTGTTGAAGGGGAGGATTAATTCTGGTGCTAAATGTCACTCTTTCACCCTATCCCATCACCCCTGACACGGTCACCCCTGACTCACAACCCCCCCCCCCCCCCCCCAACTTATCTCCCTCACTAGCTTTAAGCACCAACTGTCAGAGCAGCTCACAGGTTACTGCACCTGTACATAGGCCACCTATAATTTAGCCCAAACAACTACCTCTTTCCCAACTGTATTAAATTTTTATTTATTTATTTATTTTGCTCCTTTGCACCCCATTATTTTTATTTCTACTTTGCACATTCTTCCATTGCAAAACTACCATTCCAGTGTTTTACTTGCTATATTGTATTTACTTTGCCACCATGGCCTTTTTTGCCTTTACCTCCCTTCTCACCTCATTTGCTCACATTGTATATAGACTTGTTTATACTGTATTATTGACTGTATGTTTGTTTTACTCCATGTGTAACTCTGTGTCGTTGTATCTGTCGAACTGCTTTGCTTTATCTTGGCCAGGTCGCAATTGTAAATGAGAACTTATTCTCAACTTGCCTACCTGGTTAAATAAAGGTAAAATAAAAAATATAATAAATTTAGCTAGTAACAGAGCAAATAAGGAGGGCATCAAGACGTGAGAATGCAGTTCAAATCTCTCTCTCTCACACACACAGACACACACACACACACACACACACACACACACACACACACACACACACACACACACACACACACACACACACACACACACACACACACACACACACTCCAAACTCAATAAAAATAGCTTGAGGGGTTTAAAAGCAACAGATTAAGACTTTAAATGAGGCCATAATTAAGACTTTAAATGAGGCCATAATTAAGAATTTAAATGAGGCCATAATTAAGACTTTTGACCTGCTCAGTCTCAGCTAGAACCATCTGTCATGGAGTGAGCAACCAAATACGTCAAACCTCTGTGAGACGTTTTGGAAATGTATGTTACAATATCCAAAGACCAAAGAGAACTGTCTGTGTCTATTTAAAATGTCTCTTCATCCTTCTATAATCATTTCACATTATCCCCATCTATTTTCATTTCTTCTTCTTTGTTCCCTATTTGACCACCTTAGATTCTATCCTTCTAGATCAGGGATGGGCAACTTTGATAGGGGTGGGGGCCACAAAAAACTCATCATGAAGGGGTGTAGTGGATAGTGGGTCTGCATACCCACATTCATACCCAAACAAGCAGTCAGCACTGGCCATAGCCTTTTGGGGGCCCTAAGAGACATTTTGTTGCCCCCCCCTCACCTTCCAAGCAAAACATTTTCTTGACAGCGGAGGAACATTCTTTAGAGTTAATTTCCTGCAATTCTACACATTTTGCCATGGGGTGTAGAACAAATATGACCATTTTAAAGCAGGTTTGCTGCTATTCTACACATTTTGCCATGGGGTGGAGAGATTTGCCATTTTATAACTAAATTCATGCAATTCTACTCATTTTTCCATGGGGCAGTAAGAAAAATGTGCAGCTTTATGGTTAATTTCCTGCAATTCTACTAATTTTACTATGGAGTGGAGAGAAATCTTGCCAGTGACTGACAATAAAAAGCTGATGCACAACCACATTTCCAAGTAGCACCTTGTGTATTCCACTATTATAACCCTCAACAGTAAAGACCCTGGCTGACTTTCTATAGAAAGTTGGTCATTTGCCAATCCCTGCTCTAGACACTACACCTTGATAGGGACCTGTAATGTAGCGAAGGCTGTAAGTGTGTGTTTCTGGTGTTTTATAATACAGTGGTGTTGTACTGTGTTTTCTCCTTAGCGATTTGACCTTTTGGAGGAAAGCCAGAGAAAGAGAGACTCCCACACGGTTCCGTTTTAGTAAAACCAAGAAATGTTTTATTCACAGCTTCCATTGAAAAGAAAATGTGCAACATTATCACAGTTTCCTTCATATTCCATTCAACCACACGTTCAGGGGAGGAGAGGGAGTGGCACATGGGGAGTGACAAACAGAAATGCCCCGACACTCATCATTACCTGGTTGGGTTTGCATTTGATTTGACAGAGATGTACATTCAGCCATGCACCTGCTGTCGGGAGTGTGTGTGTGTGTGTGTGTGCGTGCGTGCGTTAGATCTGGAATCAAACAGCTGTGTCTTCTGCTCCCAGTGGAATCCTCTTAGAGTCAGACTTATTTAAATAGGACAGCTTGCTAACGAGAGGGATTGTTAAACGACTTTTAGCACGAGAGGCTACTGACAAACACACACACATTAAAGGAATGACTGGGGCACTCCTTATCTGGTGCTGACCCGCAGCAGGACACTGTCACTCCTTTGGACTGGATCAACCCTGCTAGACCCGGGCTTCAGTCACCATAATGGGCTATAGGTTCTTCCCAGTATACTGCCCTTCTGTGTGCATCTCACATTAACACAGAGCGAGACACACACTGTGGTCACGAGGGGAACGACAGACTTAGAAACAAGAGGTAGAGACAGACTATTGAAGGGAAAGATTTCCATATATCTTTTCAAATCTCCTCAATCTTTACATACAGTACACTAATAAACATGAGGGTGTTGCTCATGGCAACAATCACCAATGGAAAAAGAGAAAGAAAAACTAGAAAACCTGAAGAATGTTGAAGCATGGGCTTCATACAATAAACTACACAGCAGTGTCATGTATGTAGCTATCTAGTGTCACAAGTGTATCACTACCTACAGAGTTCGTGTGAGATATTTACAGTGTGGTTTTTATTGATGGTGTTGACAGGAAAAATAGATTACATGTCAAATTTTGGGAGATGGAGAGGCACCCTCGTTTTCACTCCCTTACTGGCACTCTGACCTGGCCTGATGTCTGTTGTATGTCGTAACAACTCTTAATCCTATCACTCTCACACTCTCTCTCTTTTATCCCGTCTCTTGCTTGCCAGCATCCTTTAAAGTCTTGTATTTTCGTTTCTGTCCTATCCCTGTTACATACACGCTCACATCCTTTACTTCACATCTATCCACCTCTCCTTTACCATTTCAGTGACAGATGTCTCACTGCAGTATTTTTCCATAAGTATTCTTGTCTTCCTGCTATTCCCTCTATGAGATACCCTCCGTGTTCTCTGTCTCCTGCTGCGGTAGCCCTGTAGGAGCAGCACTCTGGTGTCCCTGGTCTCTCAGGTAGAGAGGTGAAGGTTGAAAGGTCAGTGACAAAGATGAAGCCAAAGGAAAGTGTTGCTTTTGAAAATCTTTTCTTAGCAGGACTGGCACGCAGTGGTTGACAATGGTGAGCGTTTTGACGCTATACAAAATAGCCAGCGTCACAACGCCTGCGTTGTTCGCTGCGAATACAAACTAGTAGTTATGGTGATAAAATTCCTGAAAATGCCACCAGCTTACTGAGTGGTATGAATTGAATGCAGTGCTATGTTGTGGTACTAAATGTATGGATGTCTTGGTGTGTGGCGTGTTAGTGCGGTAGTAGCAGTAGTGATTGGAACTTGCGTAAGCTGGCCACACTATCGTGCTGTCAATGGCGACAGAACCTGCTGCTGTGATGTCATCTCAGTGAAAAATGAGCTCAGCTCTATCAGCAGCAGCAGCGCCCTCCAATGAAATGGTGTCCTACACTGCATCTCACCTGTACTCCTGAGAGCAGCTCCCTACTGCCTGCCTGCCTGCTCCTACATCAGTGTACCGCCCCCTGGGGGCCAGGGGGGAAACTGAAAGGATTCAAGATCCAGGTGTGCAGAGGAGAAAGAGAAAGGAGTTGGAGAAATAGAGTTGGAGAAAAAAAGAAGCTGACGGGGCTGTTCAGCCAAAGAGAAGGTGGAGGCAGAGAGTTAGCACAGAAAGGGAAAGGAGAGGGATGAAAGACTGAGTGGGGGAGAAGGAGGAGGAGGGCAGGAGGACCGGGGTGTCGTAGCCGGGCGGACACTCAAGCTCGAAGCAGCGCACGGAGGCATCTTCGTTCCCGTAGTTGGCCCAGTACTCCTCCTGGTCCACCTTGGGCAGGTTCACCTCCTCCTCCGCAAGCTCGTACTTAGAGAAGAAGGAGTTGGAGGAAGGGTTGGAGGGCTGGTTGGGCTTGACCGAGGAGAAGGGGTGCGCCTTGACCGTTTCAGAGCTCTTCTGGAAGATTCCTTTGGACGAAGCCATAGGCTTGTGCTTGGAGAACCACCATCTTGTCTTGGTGCTGAAGGTGGTCGTGGTGGTGCCGGCCAGTGACCCAGGGTCGGGGAGGGGGCAAAGGGCAAAGTCCATCTCTCGAAGGAAGCGCAGGTCCTGTCCGCGGCGGGGGGAGGGGGAAGTGCACATCAGCTCGGAGGAGGAGATGCGAGCTGTACGGAACCACTCCCACAGGGGGCGGGCCTCACAGCCGCAGGACCAGGGGTTCCCATTGAGGCGGAGGAACTGGACTGACACAGCATCTTTCATGGCCTGGCCCGGAAGCTCTGCCAGGGAGTTGTTGAACAGGTAGAGGATGGTCAGACGGCCCAGGTCGCGGAAAGCACGGCGGTTCACCTGCCGGATTCGGTTGTCGTGGAGCAGGAGGCGGTCCAGGTTAACCAGGCCGTGGAACGCGTTCTCGGACAGCGTGCGGATGCGGTTGCCGTGCAGGAAGAGGTGGTTCAGGTTGACCAGGTCGGAGAAGAGGTCGTCCTGGATGAAGTGCAGCTGGTTCTCCTGTAAGGAGGAAGGACATTGTCAGTGTGTGTGTGTGTGTGTGTGTGTGTGTGTGTGTGTGTGTGTGTGTGTGTGTGTGTGTGTGTGTGTGTGTGTGTGTGTGTGTGTGTGTGTGTGTGTGAGTTATACAAGTATGTGTATCCATACCTGCAGGTAGAGGAACTGCAGGCTGTAGAGCTTGAGGAAGAGGTCGTGGGGGAGAGCGGCCAGCTTGCAGCGATGCATGTGCAGGCTCTGCAGCTTCTCCAGTCCCCGGAACGCTCCACCCTCCAGTCGCCGTAGCGATGGGTTGTCACCAAGGTCCAGCTCTTCTAGAACCCTCAGGTTGCTGAAGGCTCCAGCCTCAATCAATGTGATGTTATTGGAGTAGAGCCAGAGAACCTATAGGGGGAGGGGTTGAAAAGGGAAGAGGTATATAGAAAGTGATCGTTACACATCTGAGAAAGGACACAGCTCCAATACGAACACACAGAGCTCAAATACTAAGCAAAATACTACATTTAAATGCAAAACTATGCAATATCAATCCACAAAAACAATTATAGTTCATTAAAGAATAACCTACACAAAAACACACACATTCTAACCTGTGTCTCGAAGCCAAAAGAATCTGCTCTGAGCTCGGTGATGCGGTTGTTCTGCAGAAAGACGCGCTGGGAGTCGTAGGGAACTCCGGAAGGCACGGTGGTGAAGTTCTGAGACTGGCAGCTTACCGTCATGGGTGACGGGTAACACACACACAGCCTTGGACAAGTCCCCGCCCCACTCGGCTTCACCGCCACCAACCACAACACCAGCCATAGGGTGAGCCCACCTGAAACATACACACACACAGAGAGAAAGAGACATAGATTAAAATAATGGAACATTATAACAACTAGCAGATGAATAGTACAGTAAAGACAACCAGAAGGAGTGAAAAAGAGAAAGAGGGCAAGGGATGCAGAGCTGTTTTCAGCACTTGGAGCTGTCCAGTCGAGTGGTACAGAAAGTTGTTGATGGACACGGATATGAAGCAAAAGCCAAGATTGATGATCTCAATCTCGGATATGACGCAAAAGCCAAGATTGATGATCTCAATCTCGGATATGACGCAAAAGCCAAGATTGATGCCATGATCTCAAGTCTGACTAATAGGCCAGTCGCACTCATTCATAATAAATGACATTATACAAATCTCTACCTGATCATGTTACATAGGCTAGTCAGCCTATTGGGCATAGACCAGTTTAACTTCTAGTTTTGATTTACATTTGGTTGAGTTGTCAAAAGATGTGAATTCAAAATGAAAATCAACCAACCACCATGTCATTGGATTTAGGATAAGAGTTGGATGAAAAAAAAAAAAAAATCCCTAACATTGATGACTTTTTAAAAATCCAACCAGTTTTCCACGTTGATTCAACGTCATCATATATATTTTTGTTGGTTGAAATGACGAGGAAACAATGTTGATTCAACCAGTTTTTGCCCAGTGGGAGTACAGGTTTATA
This sequence comes from Oncorhynchus kisutch, assembly GCF_002021735.2. Taxonomy (NCBI): domain Eukaryota; kingdom Metazoa; phylum Chordata; class Actinopteri; order Salmoniformes; family Salmonidae; genus Oncorhynchus; species Oncorhynchus kisutch. Next base: position 37,510,901 of record NC_034192.2, read on the forward strand.
ATTCTGGTAACTTCATTCAACATTTATCCCAGACTAAATAGCTGAATGTGCGTAAAACCAATCTTCTTCACCTCTGGTTCGAAGTGCTATCAAGTTCTATCACACGAGCCACACAAGGGCTAAACAAGATTTACCCTAGTAGCCTAAATTCACGAGCCAACTTCACAAAAAGGTTGGCTCACGAAGAGGTTACAGAGTATGGACAGGCGTAAAACAAGGTAACCGGACCCGGCTCGGTTTCTCTCTGCACATGGATTATTCAGAGGCGGTTTGGCAAGCTCGGATAACCGGGCACAAAGAAAACATCACATGAAAAAAAGTATCGCGTGACCATTCAGCTTCCCCGGCAAATGTTCCAACGACCCCCCCTTCATTACGCGAACCCGGTAACGACGTGGCTCGTTAACTGCGCGCGCACGGGACGTGGAGAGGACTTGTTTAGTAGGTGTGCTCAACATGAACAATTTCCACATTTGTTTTTGCTTTATAATGTTGAGGTGGATGGAGACTGAAAATGATATAGGTTTTAAGTGGCATCTTGTTTGCAAGAGACAGATGTGTACTTCAGGAAGCCAACAACGTCTTTGGAAACGTGAGCCTAGATACAGTAGCCTAGATGTGTATGCATGCAAGCACGGGCATACAGGTAGGCTAGCTGTTTACGCACCTAACTGTGAACGAAATCAACTGAGTAGTTCAGTACTTGAGACGTTCTTGTCTATTGCTGTTCTGTATTATCTCATGTTTCATGTTTTGTGTGGACCCCAGGACGAGTAGCTGCTGCTTCAGCAAAGCTACGGGGATCCTAATAAATACAAAAAAATACATAAAACAGTGATTCACTGTAAATCATATCTTAGGACATCACCCTCCTCATCACCAGTACCACCAACAACATCAAGACTACAAAAACAAATAACGTAGCCAAGCCTGTAGCCTATGAACTGAAGTCAACTCACTTTTGAAGTTGTGGATGTTGGAGCTCCAAGACCTCCGTGCAGTCGAGAGAGTTTCCATCTCGAACCAAAGCCGACAGCGAGTTAGCCTGAGCGCTGAGAAAGTGCCTGCTATCTCCGCTGAAGTTCAGCTCTGGTAACGGAGTCGGTGAGACTGAGTGAGTGACGAGCAGAATTCCCGGGATTTATACTTGATGAGCTCGCGCCCACGACTGTGGACTGCGGTGGAATCTCTCATACGTCACCCTGTATGGGTCAGATTCGCGCGGGCGAATGGGAGGGGATGGGGTGGATGAGAGAGTTGCTCAGAGGAAGCGACTGGAAAGGAGAGGACGCTCACAGTGGAGTGCGTGTGTATGTGTATGCGTGCGTGCGTTGAGGGAGCTCGGCGCGGTGTGAGTTTGGATCACAGAGGGGGATTGGAGGAGGATAAGCAGGTGGGAAAAGAGCATTTGGCTTATAAACAAATAACTTTTGCTCATTTAAAGCATCAATCTGTAGTCGCTACATCCATTTTCGGACTTATACATTTATGATATGTACCCATTGATTCTTGAATAATATACATTTTAAATAAATGTCTCATGAGCTTAGTTCAACTGTTGTACCACATCAGAACCCAAAATATAAGCATGTTTTTTCTCCCAACGTTTGTAAATAAAGCAAATATAAACAAACATGCTATAGCCTGGAAACATGGCTAAAACGACTATTGTGATAGCATGTTCTTGGATGATTAGGCCTTGCATCCATAGCTCTGTCTTTGCATTTGAGAGTGGTTACATTTCTACAGGTCCATAACTCAGCTTTTTTACAGAAACAGTGGCGGGGCTTTCGCTTGGTTATTGTTTCAAATGCCGATCGCGAGTTCGATGGCATGCGATTGAGAATATTTTAATAAAGTATTTTGTCTTTACTTAAAGAGATAGAGTAGCCTACCTGTGAGATGAGAGAGGGCATCGTGGACGTTAATTACTATGCAGGAATGAGGCAGTTAGTTAGGCCTACCTCATCATCTCAAATTTACAGTATATATATCGTCGCTCTACAGCCAATAATAGTATGTCTTGATCATGCGTGTGTTATAGGCCTACATCAAACATTCATAACCTTTTACACAATAGTCTATACCGTTTCAAGTATTCTACCCTGATGCGCCCTAATGGCACCGCAGCCCACATGCCGTTTTTCCTTGGGATTTAACCACACATTTTCATCGATCTTATTAATAAGTGTGTTATTGTGTAAAAGACTAGATCAGGGATGGGCAACCTTGATGGGAGTAGGGGGCCACAACAAATCTGAACTCATCATGAGGGGCTGCAGTGGCTCGCGAGTCTGCGGGTCTGCGTCACATTCATACACACACACGCAGTCAGAGCTGGCCCTTGCCTTTGGCTCCCACATTGCGAGTAAAACATTTTCTTGACAGGGGAGAGACAAAATGTCTGTTTCAGAGTTAATTTCCTGCGACTGTAGGCCTACACATTTTGCCATGGGGCAAAAAGAAAATATTACTGTTTTAAAGCAAGTTTGCTGCAATTGTACACATTTTTCTATAGGACGGAGAGAATGTTTGATAGCTGGCTAGACTAACTTACCAATCTTAAAAATGTTAGCTGACATGGGTAATTGAGTGACAATCAATGACTGATATAACAATTAACTGCTCATGCTCAACCACATTTCCAAATTGGTATCTTGTGTATTCAGTTATTCTAACTCTCAACAATTGAGACCCCACTGACTTTCTAAACAAATATATAGAGTACCATTCATAAATTTGGACACACCTACTCATTCAAGGGTTTTTCTTTATTTGTACTATTTTGTATATTGTAGAACAATAGTGAAGACATCAAAACTATTAAATAACACACATGGAATCATGTAGTAACCAAACAAGTGTTAAACAAATCCAAATATATTTTAGATTTTAGATTCTTCAAAGTAGCCACCCTTTGCTTTGATGACAGCTTTGCACAGTCTTGGCATTCTCTCAACAAGCTTCACTTGGAATGCTTTTCCAACAGTCTTGAAGGAGTTCCCACATACGCTGTACACTTGTTGGCTGCTTTTTCAACACTCTGCGGTCCAACTCATCCAAAACCATCTCAATTAGGTTGAGGTCGGGTGATTGTGGAGGCCAGGTCATCTGATGCAGCACCATCACTCTTCCTCTTGGTCAAATAGCCCTTACACAGCCTGGAGGTGTGTTTTGGGTCATTGTCCTGTTGAAAAACAAATGATAGTTCCACTAAGCGTAAAAAACAGATGGGATGGCATATCGCTGCAGAATGCTGTGTTTAAGTGTGCCTTGAATTCTAAATAAGAAATCACCAACAGGGTACCATCACACCTCCTCCTCCATGCTTCATGGTGGGAACCACGCATGCAGAGATCATCTGTGCATCTACTTTGCGTCTCACAAAGACACGGCGGTTGGAACCAAAAATCTCAAATTTGGACTCATCAGACCAAAGGACAGATTTCCACAGTTTATTGTCCATTGCTTGTGTTTCTTGGCCCAAGCAAGTCTCTTCTTATTATTGGTGTCCTTTAGTAGTGGTTTATTTGATGCAATTCGACCATGAAGGCCTGATTCACACGGTCTCCTCTGAACAGTTGATGTTAAGATGTGTCTGTTACTTGAACTCTGCGAAACATTTATTTGGGCTGCAATCTGAGGTGCAGTTAACTTTAATGAACTTATCTTCTGCAGCAGATTTAACTCTGGGTCTTCCTTTCCTGTGGCAGTTGTCATGAGAGCCAGTTTCATCATAGTGCTTGATTGTTTTTGAGACTGCATTTGAAGAAACTTTCAAAGGTCTTGAAATGTTCCATATTTCTTGACCTTCATGTCTTAAGTAATGATGGACTGTCATTTCTCTTTGCTTATTTGAGCTGTTCTTGCCACAATATGGACTTGGTCTTTTACCAAATAGGGCTATCTTCTGTATACCACCCCTACCTTGTCACAACACAGCTGATTGGCTCAAACGCATTAAGAAGGATAGAAATTCCACAAATTAACTTTGAACACACCTGTTAATTGAAATGCATTCCAGGTGACTACCTCATGAAGCTGGTTGAGAGAATGCCAAGAGTGTGAAAAGCTGTCATCAAAGCTGGTGGCTACGTTGAAGAATCTCAAATATAAAATCTATTTTGATTTGTTTAACAATTTTTGGGTAGTTTTGAGGTCTTCACTATTATTCTACAATGCAGAAAATAGTACAATTAAAGAAAAACCCTTGAAGGAGTAGCTGTGTCCAAACTTTTGACTGGATCTGTATTTATTTAGTTTAATCCTTGGGCCTACAAAAGGGGGGCAGAGGGCGCCAGTTACCCATCCCTGGGCTAGATGGATTCATACTTCAAAAGACTGAAGTTGCTAGACCTTTCAGTGTGTGGATGTTCTGAAGAAAATGTTGTCAAAACATCCATTCACGTGTCGTTACACGCAAGACTGACTGGTTTATTTTTGTACCGTTAGCAGGACATTCTGTCTCAGACTACACTCTAAAAGATGTTGGGTTGTTTGGTTGACCCAACTGCTGGGTTGCAGGCATTGGGTCACTTAGTTGGGTTGGGTTTTTGTAGCCTCCCTAAAAGCCTATGCTAATCCCATTGTTGGGATAGATACCACTTTATTATAATATGTAATTAAAAAAATCATAATATTCTAGCGATATGTGTCAAATGCAAAAAAATGCAGGGAATAAAAATCAATTGCAGCATATGAACTCAACATGATCAACAGGAATGACATTTACTCTCATGGGTGGTCAATAAGATATATCAGAAAGCCACACCCCTAATAATCCACAAAAATGACCCAGCTGCTAGGTCAAGCCAGCATGAAAGTAAAAAATAACCAATTGATGGTTAAATTATCCCATATTTGGGTAATCTCATCAACCCACCAGTTTGGGTTATTCACACAACCAAACAGGCTGGGTCAAAATAACCCAGCATGTATTCTGTCCAATATTTACCCAGCCTGTGTTACCAATGAACTCAAATTGGTTTGTTTTTAATCCAGCCTTTTTTGAGTGTAGAATCAGATGAATTAGTCAGGTTTGGCTTGATATTAGTTTTGGATTAGGTTATTGATTTGTGAAATTACAACCAAAGTAGAAAGTGTCCAAAAGTAGGGCCTAATCTGAGTCTGGATATCCTTGGTGAATGGACAGAACACTACTCAATGTGTGTGTGTGTGTTTGTGTGTGTCTGTGTGTGTCTGTTTGTGCATGCGTGCGCAGTCTGTGTGCTTTCTAAGGTACATTTCAGTGGGTGGAGGAGGGGGGTGGTTTTGTAGGGATTTTATGCAGCATGTGTGTGCATGGTTAAGACATGTTTTGGGGGTGGGTTGAGTCAGAACTGAGTCCTCTCCCGCCATGACTTGGGTCAACGCTGTTCCATATCCAGCAGCATGATGCACACAGTCTGTTCCTGATGGCAACACAGAGGTAATGGCACAGAACAATAACAATTGCTACTCAGGAGAAGGTCAGCTCCACAAGCTGTGTAATAGCATATGACATCATTCATTCGCAGAGGACATCTTTGTGTGTGTGTGTGTGTGTGTGTGTGTGTGTGTGTGTGTGTGTGTGTGTGTGTGTGTGTGTGTGTGTGTGTGTGTGTGTGTGTGTGTGTGTGTCTGTGTGCACCTAGGATCTTTTGCATGACAATCACTCTACCAAAACCTTGGTCACAACTTAAAATATCTGGTGATCAATTAACCAGCTAGCAATCTGCTATGTGTGTGTTAGTTCACAATGTTCCTTGAGCCTCTAAGCTTTGGGGGTGGTAGTCAGCTCTGTGAGCTGGCACCAGTGGTCACCATGGGTGGCCGTGGAGAGTTGGTAAGGAGTGGAGAGGGGTTGGAGAGGGGTGGAGAGGGGAGGGATGGGGGGAGTGAGAAGCCGATTGCACAGCTGACTGAGGGTGGCTCTGTGTGCCCCCCTCCCTTCATCACGCACCCATACATTGGTCATGAGGCAGTATGTGTGTGTGTATTTGTGTGTGTGTTAGCGATGATCTATTGAAGTAGTCAAAGATCACAAGCCTTCACAACAACTTTCTTTCTCTGCTCTGCCTCCTCTCTCTCAAATCCATCTCTCTGCTCTGGTCCACTAACATGTGATCTGGTGTAAACACAACATATTGAAAAGATTTGTCCTCCTGTCACATGCCGACCAATCCCTCCTCGAAAACACTCACGCACCCCTACACACATGCACGACCCCCATAGCCAGCACCTACACAAAATCAGGCATTGTCTTGTCTTTGGCTATGTCGGATTATGTGATATGACATGCTATTCTATAAAATAATTTATCCGTAATTAATATCACCTGATTGAGCTAATCATGTAAATGTAATTAACTAGAGAACTCTTAAAGACCTAGTAATATTTTACATCCATAGCAGTCAACATTAATCTTCATCTTACTTCAGTCTCATCTGAAAGTTGTAAATTCTTGGTTATCTGCAAGAACCCTGGCTAACAATTTGAATCAGCAATATAAAATTGGGTTTAATCATTTATTTACTAAATACCTAACTAATCACACATACACATAATTAAATCATAACTTGATTACAAATTACGTCATAAAGGAAAACGTCCCTAGCGGGCGGAACAGATATGACAGCTTGTTACACAAAGGAAAAGGGGCTGGGTTGAGTGAAAGAGCGGGAAGACTGGAACAAAGTCGAAGCTGTGCTATCGTAAATACAGTATCTTATGCATTCTAAATTACCGCCCATTTGGAAAAGGAAAATGCAATAAATATTTACTCTGAGCTGTGCTTCAGTAGGTTGGTGGTAGATGACAGTTTGCAGCTGCGGTCGCTAACTCAACAGCTAGGAGGTATCACTTCTGTAGTGAATAAGAGTTCAAAGTTCATACCATTCGCGACCAAAGCTCCTGCTGATGTTGGCTTCGTCCTGTAGTTATTTTCTGAACCATTCTGACATAGGATTGTCATCCTACCTCATTGGAACAGGAAGTTATGTTGTCGTCAAGGGATTATATAGGAAGGGAGAGGAGGGTGTGTTTGAAAAGTTTTATAGCCCTTGTCCCTTCACAGGGGAGGGCCACTGATTGAGCAGCCCTATCTTATGAAAATCCAAATCTCACATTTTAGAAGCTAAAATCACATTTCATCCCATCACAAATAATTTCATATTCAAACATTTAAATTGAACAACAATTCCATGTGAATCCGATAACTCTGATGTGTAGACTTTCCACTGTAGAGTTATGGCATCTTATCATTGATGAGAATGTCTCAGATGACAACCGAACTGACATCATATTCATTAAGTACCACTGCATATGTTCAATTGTTCGGAATACCAGAATATAGTTCATTTCCCCCACATACTGATGTTCCCAGAATCTCTATGCTAACCAAGTAAAAAAAAAAATGTAACCTCAGTAGGTTAGAGAAGGGAAAAGGGGGGGAAGAGGTATTTATGAGTGTCATAAACCTATCCCCCAGGCCAACGTCATGACAACATACAGTACAGAGCCGAACCCACACAGACACGTTTCTACTATAGATGCAAACATACTATACACACAGGAAATGAAGAGAGATGGGCAGGGCAGAGAGATAATAGGAGGGAGAAAGAAAGAAAACATAGGGGATGAGGATTAAAACAGACATGGAGAAGTTGAAGAGAAATAGGACTACTTGGGTGGGATATGAAAGGGAGGAATGACTGTTTCTCTTTTTCGTTTCCTGTCCTTTTAGAATACAGAAAACATGAGAGTGCATTAATGGATGTATTGAATGACGTGCAGCCGGTATTCTAGTAAGAGTGTTGACTGATAGTGTGAGAGAAAATAAAGGAGAATCCCACTTTCAATTACATAACTGTGATAAATCAGAGGGAGCTGTATAAATCTCTGCCAGAGTCTGTGTGTATTTATGTGTGTGCCATGAAAAAACATTCCCTCCTTCTCTTTCTGCCTTCGAGACTTGATTAAAAAAGACAGAAAAACATCACGTCAGGCTCATTAGCACTGACGCAATTATTTATATTTCTCTATTGCTGTTTCTTATTTGTTCATTCCTTTATTTTTACATTGTGACGTGGGATGGGGATCATTGATGACGCAGATAGATGACAGTCACCGAACTAGACTGAACAAACAGCTGGGCAGGAGCTGTCTGAGTGTGACTCAAAATAACAGAGACTTGAAAATATTTGTTATTTCAACAGTTTCAAAACTAAAATGAAGTAAATTAAAGTTTATCTTCAAGTTATTTACTTCCACCTAACTAGGCTGCATTGGTATAAAGTACTTTAAGTAAAAAATACTTTAAAGTATTACTTAAGTAGTTTTGGGGGTTTCTGTACTTTACTATATTTTTACTTCACCACATTCCTAAAGACAATAATGTACTTTTTACTCTACATTTTCCCTGACACCCAAAATTACTCGTTACATTTTGACAGGATAACGGTCCAATTCACTCAATTATCAAGAAAACATCCCTGGTCATCCCTACTGCTTTTTATCTGGCGGACTCACTAAACACAAATGCTTTGTTTATAAATATGTCTGAGTGTTGGAGTGTGCCCCTGCTATCTATCGGTCAACAACAAAAACGAGAAAATGATGCCGTTGAAATTATTTGTACTTTTACTTTTGATACTTAAGTACATTTGAGCAATTACATTTCCTTTTGATACTTTAATATATTTAAAACCAAATACTTTTACTGATGTAGTATTTTACTGGGTGACTTTCACTTTTACTTGAGTCATTTTCTATTACGCTATCTTTACTTTTACTCAAGTATGTCGACTGAGTACTTTTCCCACCACTGCTAGGTTGGAGACCTTTCACGTCCCACCTCAACACAAGGCTGCGGTAAACTACTCACAAGTGGAGGGTCGTCACTTGTTAACCCACCAAAAGTCAAACACCCCGCCTATGTCCACAGTTTATCTTCTTAAACATGTATTTTAAAACTAACTTTAAGCACAATGCTAACCTTATGCCTAACCCTAACTTTAAATTAAGACCAACAATATCATTTTTGTTCTCATGAATTCGTACAATATAGCCAATTCTGACGTTATCGCTGTATTAGCTAGTGGAAACTCAAACCCCAGTCGCTTCATTGACGTCGCGGTATTATGTACTGTATTTTGCTGCTTTCATTTTTTCTTGTAGCTAGCCTGCTAGCTAGTTGTCAACAATGGGCGATAGTGAGCAGGTAGAGTGGACGTTTATGAAATTATACCTTAACGATATTGGAAACGCTCTTTCAGATAAATCTGGAACATGGATGTCGAAAAGAAGTAGGTGGCATGCTAATGTATCAACACATAGCAAAATGTTAACGTCACCAGCTAGCTATTTGCTGCTTTATGTTTCAGCCAAGGCGGTAGTGTTAGCTAGCATCTATAGCTAGCATAGTCATTCACAAGTTCTGCAAGTAGAGTTTTAAACGTGCATCGTTTAGGGGTCAAGCATCGCGACCTAATTAGCAATGTCTGATGCCACTGGGCACACACTGGTTGAATCCACGTTGTTTCCACGTCAAATGACGTTGAACCAACTTGGAATATACGTTTAATTGACGTCTGGATTGTTTCCACTAGTTACCACAGCCACAACGTCTAATTGTGTGTATCGTAAAAATACATAAACAAAAATGAGCTTTTTGGTCTTAATTTAAGGATAGAATTAGGCATGTGGTTAAAGTTGGGTTCAAAATCACATATTTTTAAGAATAAAAATCGTAGAAATAGTCGGGGTATATGACTTTGTGGCTGTAGTAACTAGTGGGACAGAACAGCACTGAAGCAGCAAAGGCTGAGAGATAACAATAGAGCCCCACAGTGGATGTGCCATAATACTCAAACACGAAAATGTTTCCAATCATTTTTCACATAGGGGATTTTTAGAAACACCTAAAACAAGGGCTGTTTCGTGTAGGCTTACCCAAGCGTTACGTTTTGATAACCATGTAAATCTCTCTCGACTAGGTGACTTTTATCACTAGATTTGGCACTATTTACGCTGATTCGAAAATGCTAATTAGCATCAAAGACTACAAATCCCTGCAAGCTCCTCCACATCATCTCTAACTTACACCTTTGCTAACAGGTATTGTCAATTTAAAACTTTCACAAAACAGTCACCGAATTTTCAATTTAAAGAAGAGTAGCAAATTGAATAATGACTACATTCAGCTATCATTAGATAGTTAATCCGAGATTCTTAACTTTGCCTCGATTCGGTAGTCTCGTCCAGATCATCAAGGCATTTGTTGTTCTTTATCACATTAGCAGCAAATTAGCATTTCCTTTTTGGGGGGTAAATACAGGCAACTATATTGATAAAAGTCAACTTGTCCGTTATGCCAGTGTAAGCTTACATGGAACACAGGCCTTCTTTTAAATATATATATATTTTTTAAATATGGTCTGTGGTAAACACAGGCTTAGGAGATCTTATATGTCTTGTTAAATGAGATCGTGTTCATCAGCTAATGTCACTTTAAATTAATTGTGACGCATTGATGTAATAAAAAGCTCACAAAGGCTTCATAATTCATGAAGGTAATGTTAACTGACTAATATTATCTCATAGAACAAAGCATATAAGATCTCCAAGCCTGTGTTAACTTCAGACCTTATTTTTGGCATTTATCCCAAAACCCATTTTTTTCCCCCCATTAATTTCCCCCATAGGAATGGCTGAACGGTTTTGGCTGAACAGTTCTGTTTTTTAAGACTACAAGCTCGGGAGCTCTATACGGTCTGGTTCCAGCAGATACCTTCTCACGCCACAGACGCTGTGAGACATTTGGGATGAGACAGGATGTCGAATGGTGCTAGTTTGTACTAGCTAGAGTGTCTGCTAGGTAGGTAGTTTGTATTAGCTAGCGTGTCTACTAGGTAAGTAGTGTGTACTAGCTAGGTGCACAAGCAACAGTGGTTAACATAACGTCCTGGACCAGAGCTAGTGCGCCGACTGGTATGTTCGTAGCACACTGACGCCTTGAAACAAAGCTACTGACTCACACGATACAAGAAACCAACAAATGTCAACAGGTTGCGAGCACACATACCTATTCAGATGGAAAAATACCATCTGAGACGCATGCGCTTTGAGGTTTGTTGACCACGCGGCGCAATTGGGCATAATCTGCAGCAGGAGGCTTCTGCTAAATAATCATTTTGATTCCCAGCACACACATCTGGGGCATATTCATTACTCCGATTCTGTTGAGAAACATTTTTACAATGTTGGACAAATTCAGGTAGGTCCATCCCCGTTTCGTTTGCTTCCGTTTAAGAAATGTTTTGCAGCAGAATGGGCGCAATGAACACGCCGCTGGTCTAAAACACTGCATCTCAGTGCAAGAGGCGTCACTGCAGTACCTGGTTCGTATCCAGGCTGCATCACATCCGGCTGTGATTGGGAGTCCCAGGGGTGGCGCGCAATTGGCCCTGCATTGGCTGGGGTAGGCCGTCATTGTATGTCTTGCCTAGGTGGAGAAAAAAAACAAATTTAGCCTTATATGGGAATTATAAAAAAAATTGTGCTCTTTCAAAAATTAATAAAACCCCGCTCCTCTTTTTCCCACAGAACCGGCTGCCTATCATGAAGAAGAACAGGCAGGGGTGACACCCACTCAAAGGTCAGAAAGGCAGCTGAGAACTCCCCAGAGAAACTCCAGGTGGCAAAGTCCCAGGACGCATTCTAAACACCTGACAGAAGAAGAGAGGGGCTTTTCTCCTGTGTCTGGGTCTGGGGAGGAGAGCGACAAGGAGGCCTCCCCACCAAAAAGGAGGACCACAATAAGCAGCTCCAAAAAGACAAGAACCAAGTCTCACACAAAGGATTATGATGACTGTTCTGGGACAGAATCTGGCAAGCAGCCAGAGAAGAGCACACAAAGAAAAAAAGGGCACAGCAACTCAAAAAAGAATAAGACTAATACTCACTGTAAGGAGGGGGATAATGACAACTTGTCAGACAAACCAACTGTGGTGGCTTCCCCCAGAAAAAGGAGCAGGCAATGTAGTGACTTCAATGTATTTGAAGCAGAGGCTGAACCATATAATACTGTGTCTGAGCCTGAGGTGGAGGTAGTTGTGGAGGGGGAGACTGAAGTGGCGTCTGCTTCAAAGAGGTGGAAACAGAACAACACCCCCAAAACAACTAAGCATCATGCCGAGGACAAAGCTGAGAGTGAACATTATGAGTTGGTAGAACAGGCTGAAGAGACTCCCATTAGAAAAAAACTTAGCAAGTCTAAAAAGATAAGAACGAGGACTCCCTCTGAAGACGTGACGGAAGATGAAAGTGACCACTTTGAGACGGAAGGACATGCTGAAGACACTACCCCCAGAAAAAGACAGAGGAGGTCGATGGAATCTAGAAAGAAGAGCTCCAAGAGTCATTCGAAGAAAGCCAGCGATGCAGAGAGTGATGGTGAATCAGGCAAACATGTTTCCAAGAGTCTGCCTAAGGACTTACATGAAGAAGAGAGTGACCAAGATGCTGAGACGCAGTCTAAGAACCTCCGTGAGGAGAGTGACCAAGACTCTCAGACGGAGCCTAAAGGCTTAGGTGCAGAGAAGTGGCACCGCTCTGACCATCCAGAGGAGGAGACAGAACAGGAGGTGTTACCTGCAAAGAGAGAAAGAGGACCCAAGAGCATGAAGACCGTGAAGTTAGATTCCAACTCTGACTCTGAAAATGTCACTGTTAAAAACAAAGGCAAAAAGCAAGGTGCCACAGGTTTGAAGGCACCAAGAGTAAGATTTAGACCACCTGTAGAGAAAAAGAAAAGGGTGAAAATACTTCATATTTGCAGTTTCTGTGAAAAGGTCCTGCCTAACAGGGATGCTCTGGGTAGGCACCTTCAGCGTCACACAGGGGAGAAGCCTTACCACTGTGAAGAGTGTGGCAAAGACTACGGCAGCAAAAACACCCTGAAGATTCACAATATGCAGGTTCACCACAAGGGGACAAAGGACTTCATATGCAATGATTGTGGTCAACAGTTTACCCACTTCACGTACCTCAAACGCCACCTGTACTCCCACACGGACAAGGAAAAGAGGCCACACCTGTGCAATGTGTGTGGGAAGCATTTCATCCAGAAGTCTCACTTGGACCGTCACAAGATGATTCACACCGGAGAGAAACCATTCAACTGCGAGCACTGCGCCATGGCCTTCAATCGTCCGGACTCCCTGCGGATGCATCTGAAGCTACACGTGTCGGGTAGTGAGGGGCCAAATCTGGCAGAGCAAGAGAAGACTAAGTGCACAGCGTGTAAGAAGAGCTTTGTCAACCCAAATTACCTCAAAGTCCACATGAGAATACACACTGGGGAGAGGCCATACAAGTGTGAGGACTGTGCCAAGAGCTTCACCCAGATCAGTATTCTCAACGCGCACCGGCGCACGCACACTGGAGAGAAGCCACACGAGTGCAAAGCGTGCGGCTGCTGTTTCACCCGTCGCAAGTACCTGGATGATCACATAGGCAGAAAGCATGGGTCTTTAGAGCAAATGAATGAACAGCAGGATGAACAATGATACCTGAGTTTTTACGTGTTGTGACTTAATGTGTGTAACACATAATATAAATATTGAAGATCAGGCAAGGCTGGACTGTTGCCTAGTAGTTTCTCTTGTGATGTTGCAGGATGTTTTTTCCTGTCATGCCATGATAAAAATACTGTTTTGGCTTTATAGTGGCGCCCATTCTGAAAATGGATATGTAGCCTTCGAGATCATTCCTTTGAATCTATACTCAACTTTGATGGTCCACACAATTTACTGTAATGCTTTATTGGTTTGCAAAAGTATGTGGACGGCTGCTCGTCGAATATCTCATTCCAAAATCCTTGGCATTAATATGGAGTTGCTCCCCCCTTTACTGCTGTTAAAGCCTCCACTCTTTTGGGAAGGTTTTCCATTAGATGCTGGAACATTGCTGCAGGGACTTGCTTCCATTTAGCCACAACAGCGTTAGTGAGGTTGGGCAATTAGGCCTGGCTCACAGTCGTCCCAATTCATCCCAAAGGTGTTTGATGGAGTTGAGGTCAGGGCTCTGTGCAGGCCAATCAACTTCTTCCACGCCGATCTCAACAAACCATTTCTGTATAGACCTCGCTTTGTGTACGGGGGTATTGTCATGCTGAAGCAGGAAAGGGCCTTCCTCAAACTGTAGCCACAAAGTTGGAAGCACAGAATCGTTGGAAGCACAGTTATTGACAGACAATGTTTACATGCTTAGGCGCCTGGCGGTCCCGTTCTGTAAGTTTGTGTGGCCTACCACTTCGCGGCTGAGCCGTTGTTGCTCCTCGACGTTTCCACTTCACAATAACAGCACTTACAGTTGACCGTGGCAGTTCTAGCAGGGTGTAAATTGGACAAACTGACTTGTTGGAAAGGTGGAATCCTATGAAGGTCACTGAGCTCTTCAGTACTGGCCATTCTACTGCCAATGTTTGTCTCTGGAGATTACATGGCTGTGTGCTCGATTTGATACACCTGACAGCAATGGGTGTGGCTACAATGGCCCGAATCCACTAATTTGAAGGGGTGTCCACATAATAACACGATAGACACTATCATCAATGTACAGTAAGATCTATTAGGTTACAATTGGTTTATTTGCGTCATACATAATTAACAATCAAACTGGAGAATAAATTCCAACAAAGTAACATGACTTAATTCATATTTCCATTTTCATTGACAAGTAACTGGGCTGATACTCGACCGGATTTTTGTGGTGTTTTTAAACCATTAAGCTTTATGCTTACACGCTATCATTTATTTATTCTCCATGTTGAATCAATAGTTTTTTATGCTTATCATAATTTTGAATTGATTGCTTGGTGGTTTTTCTTCTTTTGGACTGAAAAGACATCTTCAGGCTTAAACCAACTGAAGTGTTTGAAACTAAGTGTATCTGATATTTTCTCCTTGCCATTACGGATATTTTATTTGATTATTATTATTATTATTATTATTTTTCACCTTTATTTAACCAGGTAGGCCAGTTGAGAACAAGTTCTCATATACAACTGCGACCTGGCCAAGATAAAGCAAAGCAGTGCGACACAAACAACAACACAGAGTTACACATGGAATAAACAAACGCACAATCAATAACACAATAGGAAAAAATCTATATACAGTGAGTGCAAATGAGGTAAGATTAGGGAGGTAAGGCAATTAATTAGGCCGCATTAGCGAAGTAATTACAATTTAGCAATTAAACACTGGAATGGTAGATGTGCAGGTTGAAATGAATTGGACATAAGAAACCGCATCTTCGTACTTTTTCTTTCAACAATAACTCTGGGAGGTAAAACATTGGAGAGTGGTAATTGAGTCATGCATAATGTCAGACAAAAAAAAGTTGAATCTAATGTCTCTGCAGTCATTGTACCTGTCTAATATGCATAATATTGCGTGAAATAATCCCTTAATAACAAATAAGGCTTGTATATGTTGACTTATATAAGGCATGTGCTTTAACTCCGTTATACTGTATTTACCAGACACTGTTTATCTAGTGGGGTGATGATCGTGCTGTGCAATACTGTTTGCTGATAGAATATCCGCCTTGATTACCACATCCTGTTCTACGATACATAAACCCTGTAAAGGTTCTCGCTGTTATGTTATTTGTTGGTTCGACCCTTAAAATACTTCACATATAGACCGACCATCTGTCATGGTGACAGGTTTTGTTAATAAGAGGATCCTGTGGAAATAAATAAAGTCATTTGGAAACAGGCTGCATTCTCTGTTAATGCCAGTAGGTGGCAGACGTGTACTGTTTTTACTCTGTCAAGAGGTTGATTTAAGAGCAGCTCAAACTCTTTAAAACATTGCTCTCTTCCTGACAATACTTGGCCTACTGGTCAGCTGCTAGATAAGCAAAAACCACTTGGGCTAGCTAACATCAGCTACAGTGCCTTCAGAAAGTATTCATGCCACTTATTCAACATGTTGTGTTACAGCCTGAATACAAAATGGATTCAATAGATTATTTTTCTTACCCATCTACGCACAATAGCCCTTAATGGCATTTTTGCAAATATATTGAAAATTAAATACATAAATAGCTCATTTACACATGTACTCACACCCCTGAGTCAATACATGTTAGATTCACCTCAAAGGCAGAGATGACAGCTGTGAGTCTTTCTGGGTAAGTCTCTAAGAGCTTTGCACACCTGGATTGTAAAATGTTTGTACATAATTCCTTGAGCTCTATCGAGTTGATTGTTTATCATTGCCATTTTCAAGTGCCATAGATTTTCAAGACGATTTAAGTCAAAACTGTAACTACACCACTCAGGAACATTCAATGTCATATTGGTCAGCAAATCCAGTGTATATTTGGCCTTGTGTTTTAGGTTATTGTCCTGCTGAAAGGTGAATTCAGCTCCCACTGTCTGTTGGAAAGCAGATTGAACCAGGTTTTCCTCTAGGATTTTGACTGTGCTTAGCTCTATTCTGTTTCTTTTTGTCTTTTTTACTGGTAGACCAGCTGTAATTCTGCAGATAGATTGTGGCTTCTATCAAAGTAATTGTCCGTATCATGCCCAATCCCCCATATATTTTTTGGTAAATATATATTTTATTTTCCCATAACCCTAACATCCCTCCCTAATTGGAGTAAACTAATGGACAACAATACAGTCTATACATAATAAATACATTTTAAGGACAAGATACCTTTTACATTACCGGAAATTATATTTTATTTTTTGTCCCACTCTTCAGCTCCCCTCAACCCCTCCCATCTATCTCTGAAGCCGTCCAGTTTTGACTTCTACTTCCATATATTTTTTAACTGTGCTGTGATGTTTCATAAAAGTTCTGAACATTTCTATTCCCATAATTTCTACAAATGGTAGATTAAGAGTATTATTATATTATTGATCAAATTATTTTGGCTTTTCGAGTCACCCAGAAGTGCTATTTGCAGAGTCTGCGTTAGGTAAATGTTGTGATTTTCCACCAATTCCTGAACCTGCGACCAAAAACAAGCTACGTATGGGCAGTACCAAAACAAGTGATCTAATGATTCTGTCTCTTCGCAGCAAAATCTGCAGAGCTAGGATGGTTGTATCCCTCATATACATAACGTTCTATTGGTTGCAAGGATTTTGTTTTCTCATTTAAATAGAAAATGTCAAAGTTTTGAATCCGGCGTTGTTTTGTATATCAGTTGTGCAATGGAATCGGCACATCGAAATTTCCAAATTACTTTGTAACCTGTATGGCTCAGGTGTCAATTTGTTGGTCATAAAATGGAACTGGTATACTTTTTTAAATGTATTTATTTGGTCTTTAATGCAGACGCGTTCCTTTTAGCTTCTCCCACTTTCCTCCTCCAGTTTTTGCGGTAATGCTGCAATCAGTTTTAGAGCAGACATGTACATATAGTTTTGTTAGCTGCATGTGTGCAGTGGTGGGAAAAGTACCCAATTGTCATACTTGAGTAAAAGTAAAGATACATAAATAGAAAAGTCACCCAGTGAAATACTACTTGAGTAAAAGTCTAAAAGTATTTGGTTTTAAATATGTAATTGCTAAAAACATACTTAAGTATGAAAAGTAAAACTATAAATAATTTCACATTCCTTATATAAAGCAAACCAGATGGCACAATATTCTTGTTTTTTTATTTAGTGATAGTCAGGGGCACACTCCAACACTTGGACATAATTTACAAACAAATAATTTGTGTTTCGTGAGTCCGCCAGATCAAAGGAGGTATGGATGGAAATTATTCAGTCCCCTTGATTTATGTGAATAAAGTATTTATGTTTAAAATATATATATATATACATTTGCAAAAATATCAAAACAACTGTTTTTGCTTTGGAATTATGGGGTAATGTGTGTAGATTGAGGATTTAAGTTATTTAATACATTTTAGAATAAGGCTGTAATGTAGCACAATGTGGAAAAAGGGAAGGGGTCTGAATACTTTCTGAATGCACTGTATAAGCAGATTTCAATATAATTCCAATGCAAGAACCTTCCCAAAATGTTGTCTCCTCGCCGATTTCAACTGCCCCCTTAGTCACTTGGATAGTCCGAAAATGTCGGAAACATTAACTTGATTGACCATGCTGCAGGTCATGTAACTGTTTGTTACATGCAATATGTTTTGTGGACTTCACCGGACAGATGTTGCTCTCCGGTTTTGTAATGAAACAAATGTGTTGTTGAATATATTCTGCCACCGAGTCTTCTTATTGTATCGGCCTTAGGCCTATATATCATGGTGTAAATGAATATGAACTAGCATGTTATAGAGCAAACAACGAAATAATCACAACACAGGTTGTAATATGGTTTTGGGTGGGAGCTTGGCTTCCCTGGTGATTTTACCCACACACCGCTACTGTGGTCTGCAGAGATAGGTGGGATGGACTGAGAGAAACTGAGGGTTGGGATAAAAAAAACTGGTGATCTACTGTAGTTATGGCCTGCCACACACACACACAGAGCCCCACAGTGGAGGTGTCATAATACCCATAAAACCTAGCGGTCAAACAGGAAAATGTAGAAACACTTAAAGTAAGGGTCGTGTTTTGTGCAGGCTTACTATGGCGTGAAATTGAAAACGGTCTAAATTTCACTAGGACAAGGTGACCTTTATCAATATATTTGGCTCTATTTGCTCTCAGATTCGAAAATGCTAATTAGTATCAAAGTAGACATGCAAGACTACAAATCCCAGCAATCTCCTGCACATCATCTCTAGCTGACACCTTTGCCAACAGATCTTGTTTCAATTTAAACCTTTCACAAGACCATTCACAGAATTGTCAATGTAATTTTTTTCCTAATAAATCCTTTACTAAATATAGCTAACATTAGTTAGTAAATCCAGAGATTCTTACCTTTGCCTCGATTCAGCAGTCTCGTCGATATCATCATCATGGCATTTGTAGTTCTTTATGATAGCCACATTAGCAGCTAATAGCATTTAATTTTGCGGGTGGGAAATACAGGCGCATATATTGATTAAAGTCACCTTGTCCTAGAGAGATTTACACGGTTATCAAAATGTCATGCCAGAGTAAGGCTACACGAACACAGTGTTTAAGTGTTTCTAAAATCTCCTAAGGGAAAAATGAATGGTAGAAAAACGATTGGAACCATTTCCCTGTTTGACCACTAGGTTTTATGGGTATTAGGACTCATACAGTGGTACTCTATACGCACACACACACATTGTACACACACACGGGCTCGGGGGACAACAGGAGGGTTTTGGGTGTTCGAAGAGTCTTCACTTCAGTGTAGAATGTATGTTTACAAATCTCAGGAAGTTGATCAGAAGTTCTGTACATTTTAGCATCTGAGGATTGCTGTTCTGCTACAGATAAATTCCAACACAGATCCAAACATGCTAACTTCTAGCTTGTTAGCCCCGGCCTACTAATTGCTAGCTTGTTAGCACCGACCCGCTAACTATCTGACTCTCCGTGTCCCCAGCCAGCCCAACCACTCAATGGACACATATGTTCACTTGGCTACGCATGCCTCTCTCTAATATCAATATGCCTCATCCATTACTGTCCTGGTTAGTGATTACTGTCTTATTTCACTGTCGAGCCTCTAGCCCTGCTCAATATGCCTTAACCAACCATGTTGTTCCACCTCATACATATGCGATGACATCACCAGGTTTAAACGTCTCTAGAGAATATATCTCTCTCATCATTACTCAATGCCTAGGTTTACCTCCAATGTACTCACATCCTACCATACCTTTGTCTGTACACTATGCCTTTAATCTATGCTATTGTTCCCAGAAACCTGCTCCTTTTACTCTCTGTTCCGAACGTGCTAGACGGCCAGTTCGTATAGCCTTTAGCTCTACCCTTATACTACTTCTACTCTGTTCCTCTGGTGATGTAGAGGTTAATCCAGGTCCTGCAGTGCCTAGCTCCACTCCCACACCACATTTGTTAATTCTGTAACTGTAAAAGCCTTGGTTTCATGCATGTTAACATTAGAAGCCTGTGGCCTCCCGGGTGGCGCAGCGCCTGCTGTGCCATCAGAGACTCTGGGTTCGCGCCCAGGCTCTGTCGTAACCAGCCGCGACCGGGAGGTCCGTGGGGCGACGCACAATTGCCCAATACTTATTTTCCACCATCATTTGCAAATAAATTCATAAAAAATCCTACAATGTGATTTCCTGGATTTTTTTTCTCATTTTGTCTGTCATAGTTGAAGTGTACCTATGATGAAAATTACAGGCCTCTCATCTTTTTAAGTGGGAGAACTTGCACAATTGGTAGCTGACTAAATAATTTTTTGCCCCACTGTATGTAAACTTCTGACCCACTGGAATTGTGTTACAGTGAATTATAAGTGAAATAATCTGTCTGTAAACAATTGTTGAAAAAATTACTTGTGTTATGCACAAAGTAGATGTCCTAACCGACTTGCCAATACTATAGTTTGTTAACAAGAAATGTGTGGAGTTGTTGAAAAACGAGTTTTAATGACTCCAACCTAAGTGTATGTAGACTTCCGGCTTCAACTGTAGCCAGAGTTAAAGTGACTATACAGTGCCTTGCGAAAGTATTCGGCCCCCTTGAACTTTGCGACCTTTTGCCACATTTCAGGCTTCAAACATAAAGATATAAAACTGTATTTTTTGTGAAGAATCAACAACAAGTGTGACACAATCATGAAGTGGAACGACATTTATTGGATATTTCAAACTTTTTTAACAAATCAAAAACTGAAGAATTGGGCGTGCAAAATTATTCAGCCCCCTTAAGTTAATACTTTGTAGTGCCACCTTTTGCTGCGATTACAGCTGTAAGTCGCTTAGGGTATGTCTCTATCAGTTTTGCACATCGAGAGACTGACATTTTTTCCCATTCCTCCTTGCAAAACAGCTCGAGCTCAGTGAGGTTGGATGGAGAGCATTTGTGAACAGCAGTTTTCAGTTCTTTCCACAGATTCTCGATTGGATTCAGGTCTGGACTTTGACTTGGCCATTCTAACACCTGGATATGTTTATTTTTGAACCATTCCATTGTAGATTTTGCTTTATGTTTTGGATCATTGTCTTGTTGGAAGACAAATCTCCGTCCCAGTCTCAGGTCTTTTGCAGACTCCATCAGGTTTTCTTCCAGAATGGTCCTGTATTTGGCTCCATCCATCTTCCCATCAATTTTAACCATCTTCCCTGTCCCTGCTGAAGAAAAGCAGGCCCAAACCATGATGCTGCCACCACCATGTTTGACAGTGGGGATGGTGTGTTCACGGTGATGAGCTGTGTTGCTTTTACGCCAAACATAACGTTTTGCATTGTTGCCAAAAAGTTCAATTTTGGTTTAATTTGACCAGAGCACCTTCTTCCACATGTTTGGTGTGTCTCCCAGGTGGCTTGTGGCAAACTTTAAACAACACTTTTTATGGATATCTTTAAGAAATGGCTTTCTTCTTGCCACTCTTCCATAAAGGCCAGATTTGTGCAATATACGACTGATTGTTGTCCTATGGACAGAGTCTCCCACCTCAGCTGTAGATCTCTGCAGTTCATCCAGAGTGATCATGGGCCTCTTGGCTGCATCTCTGATCAGTCTTCTCCTCGTATGAGCTGAAAGTTTAGAGGGACGGCCAGGTCTTGGTAGATTTGCAGTGGTCTGATACTCCTTCCATTTCAATATTATCGCTTGCACAGTGCTCCTTGGGATGTTAAAAGCTTGGGAAATCTTTTTGTATCCAAATCCGGCTTTAAACTTCTTCACAACAGTATCTCGGACCTGCCTGGTGTGTTCCTTGTTCTTCATGATGCTCTCTGCGCTTTTAACGGACCTCTGAGACTATCACAGTGCAGGTGCATTTATACGGAGACTTGATTACACACAGGTGGATTGTATTTGTCATCATTAGTCATTTAGGTCAACATTGGATCATTCAGAGATCCTCACTGAACTTCTGGAGAGAGTTTGCTGCACTGAAAGTAAAGGGGCTGAATAATTTTGCACGCCCAATTTTTCAGTTTTTGATTTGTTAAAAAAGTTTGAAATATCCAATAAATGTCGTTCCACTTCATGATTGTGTCCCACTTGTTGTTGATTCTTCACAAAAAAATACAGTTTTATATCTTTATGTTTGAAGCCTGAAATGTGGCAAAAGGTCGCAAAGTTCAAGGGGGCCGAATACTTTCGCAAGGCACTGTACATAGATTATAAACAGAGAGTAGCAGCAGTGTAAAAGAGGGTTCTGGGTAGCCCTTTGATTAGCTGTTGATTAGCCCTTTGACTAGCTGTCTTATGGTTTGGGGGTAGAAGCTGTTAAGAAGCCTTTTGGACCTCGAATCGGCGCTCATGGTACCACTTGCCGTGCAGTAGCAGCGAGAACAGTCTATGACTAGGTTGGCTGGAGTCTTTGACAATTTTTAGGGCCTTCCTCTGACACCGCCTGGTATAGAGGTCCTGGATGGCAGGAATCTTGGCCCCAGTGATATACTGGGCTGTACACACTACCCTCTGCCGTGCCTTGCGGTCGGAGACTGAGCAGTTGCCATACCAGGCAGTGATGCAACCAGTCAGAATGCTCTCGATGATGCAGCTGTAGAACCTACTTTTGATCTGCCTGTACTTTTAAAGACATGGTGTTCACACTACACTTTCCACAGTACTCACACTGTGAAAAACATGACCATATTACTCTAACAGTCCTGTGGAGGACCAGCATACCCTTAATCGACCAGAGATGCTACTCGGGCAGCATTTTGGTTTTGAGCTCTGTCACACACCGGGTGGGACTGATTGGGGGCTGTCCCTGACCCATGGGCCTCATTTAACCAGAGCGTAGTTTCACAACAGGGAAGGTGAAGGACGGTAACTTCTGAATAGGAGGGGGTGCAGTGACATTAATAAAAATGCCTCTAAGATACAGTGAGCAACAGTTACAGCACATTCTAAGTGAAATAGTCTCGGATGACTAGAACATATCTTTGTCCTAAGGGTGCTATAGGGAGCTCATGTTCAGCGGACACTTTTTTTCATGCTATAAACTCATGACAGTACTTTTCTATATCCTAAGTCATGAATGGACCACTGGACCACTGCAGGGACAACAATCCTGGACAACAATCTGCAGGGAGAGGCTCACCGGAGCTGTCTTATGTACGCCGGCAGACCAATCGACAGCTAACCATCAGTCATGGTTGAATATAACATGGGTGCACCTAATAAATTGTCCGGTGAGTGTATTTCAACCCTGTGCAGCTTATTACTATTTAGTCAGTTTTCTCCTCTGAGATCTCAAAGACTCTCTTGAATAGTACATAGCCTAAATAATGCTTTTCTGTGTTGACTGATGACTGACAATTGCATTTTACTGCAGTCATATTAAATGTAAACATGCATCCTTACACCCCGACCAAATTGCGCAATAAACCACATGCAATAAAAACAAGACAACTGTCCCATTGCAACATTAATTTCTGTGCAAAAATGAACCACCCTACATTACTCAAGTATAACGCAAGTGTGTAGCAACCCAAAGGTTGTGCTAATTAGCAACTTGTCAAATACTTACTACTTTTTAGCTACTGCAACTACTTAGCATGTTAGCTAACCCTTCCCCAAATCTTAACCTTAACCCTTTTAGCTAACCCTTCCCCTAACCCTTTAACCTAACTCCTAACCTCAACCCTAACCTTAACCCATAGCCCTAACCCCTAGAGCTACCTAATGTTAGCCACAACAATTTGCAACTCGTAACATATCATACAAAATCGATGATGGACATCCACACATTAATACATACCATACGAAACATAACATATAATGATCAGCTATGAAAAGCCAACTGACATTCACTCCTGAGGTGCTGACCTGTTGCACCCTCGACAACCACTGTGATTATTGTTATTTGACCCTGCTGGTTATCTATGAACATTTGAACATCTTGGCTATGTTCTGTTACAATCTCCACCTGGCACAGCCAGAAGAGGACTGGCCAACCCTCATAGCCTGGTTCCTCTCTAGGTTTCTTCCTAGGTTTTGGCCTTTCTAGGGAGTTTTTCCTAGCCACCGTACTTCTACACCTGCATTGCTTGCTGTTTGGAGTTTTAGGCTGGGTTTCTGTACAGCACTTTGAGATATCAGCTGGTTTAAGAAGGGCTTTATAAATACATTTGATTTGATATACTAAATGGAGTACCTTGGATTTACATAAAGAATGATATGAAATGCTCTGAGACCATGTTGGGTACGCTGAGAAAGTGTAATTGCATTTTTTTACCAGTACCCATTTTACTTGGGGTAGGGGATAGTGTGCATGTGTGTGTGAGTAAGTGAACGAGAGTGGATGAAGTGATGAGTTTTGCGTGAGTTTCTGTTGCCACTGTGTCATATATTGAGTGACAAATGGACAGTGGTGGAAAATGTACCCAATTGTCATACTTGAGTAAAAGTAAAGATACCTTAATAAAAAATGACTGAAGTGAAAGTCAATCAGTAAAATGCAACTTGATTATAAGTCTAGAAGTATTTGGTTTTAAATATACTTAAGTATCAAAAGTGAATGTATAAATCATTTCACATTCTTTATATTAGACATAACAGATGACACAATTGTTTAAAAAAATTAAATGTACGAATGGCCAGGGGCATACTTCAGCACTCAGACATCATTTACAAATGAAGCATTTGTGTTTAGTGAATCCTCCAGATCAGAGGCAGTAGGGATGACCAGGGATGTTCTCTTGATAATTATGTGAATTAGACAATTTTCCTGTCCTGCTATGCATTTAAAATGTAACGAGTACTTTTGGTTGTCAAGGAAAATGAATGGAGTAGAAAGTACATAATTTTCTTTAGGAATTTAGTTGAGTAAAAGTAAAAGTTGCCAAATATAAATAGTAAAGTGAAGTACAGATACCTCAAAATGACTTATGTAGTACTTTAAAGTGTTTTTACTGAAGTACTTTACACCTACTTTAACATTTTTCATTGGCATACAGATTTTTGTACAGTTTTTAAAAATCTTCATGCCTTGTTAGGCATGTATATGGGAGGCTAAGTCAAGTGCAGGAGAGTGGAGTATAATAAACAGGCACACTTTAATACCGGTCAACAAACGACAGCACATAAACATACTAGTGCCAAAAAACACAGTCTAATACTAAAGTGCAGCGCCTGACAAAATGTCCACGTAACAATAAATAATTACACACAAAGACATGGAGGGGAACAGAGGACTAAATACTTGCAGTGTGACTATGGAATGAAAACCAGGTGTGTGTGAAACAAGACAAAACAAATGGAACATGAGAAATGGAGCGGCGATGGCTAGAAAGCCGCTGACGCCGAACAAGGAGAGGAGCTGACTTCGTTGGAAGTCTTGACATGCCTACAGTTTTGTATAATTTATTTTATTAATCATACATACGATGTATGGTGGATTTATTGTTCTCTATGTTGAATCGATACTTTTTAATACAACTCATCATTTTGAATTGTTTGCTTGGTGGCATTGCTTGTTTTGGCCTTTTCACTGGAAATGTGAAAGAAGGACATTCATACATCTTCAGGCTTGATATAGAGGGTTTGAAACTACTGTATGTGTACCTGATATTTTCACTTCGCCTTTAGCACACGGCCGTTCTTGAATTGCGGTGGCATATAGGCATGGCATTTTGGAAATCATTTACATAATTTTAATAGATAAAAAAAAAAATGTCTTCCCATTGTCACCTGTAGGAGTAGTAACACCAATGACACATTTTAGGTAATTGAGGATTAGCTCATTGCGCTCTAGTGACTCATTGTGGCGGGTCGGACGCCTGCAGGCTGACTTCGATTGTCAGTTGAACTGTGTTTCCTCTGACACATTGGTGCGGCTGGCTTCCGGGTTAAGCGGGCGGGTGTTAAGGAGTTCGGTTTGGCGTGTCATGTTTCGGAGGACGCATGACTCGACCTCCGAGCCCGTTGGGGAGTTGCAGCGATGAGACAAGATCGTAATTGGATATGACAGAATTGGGGAGAACAAAGGGGGTACAATTTTGTTATATATATATTATAATAATTTACCGAAGTTATATGATTAAACATGTGGCTCACAATGTTTACTTTCTAGCATCCAAAATATTAGATATACATCTATAATTCCCCAAAACATCTCACCACAACTCTAATGGGTCACTATGAGGACAAGCCAATTTGCTTAACCTAAGTACTTTAAACAATGCCTAAACATAAAGTTTTTCAGTTTAAAGAACATGCATTGTTTTATCATCGATAAACAGTTCACTATAAACAAAAACAAGTATGATGTGTACTTATTTGTCATTTTAAAGTGTTTTACATAGTTGCTAAGGTAATTTAAAGAAAAAAATATATATATATACCTACCTAATGCTATAGTCCCTGCATGTCCTGCATTGAAATAATCCCTTCACGATTAATACAGTACATTCTCAATACAAATGTAATAGTCTCTTCAATGTTATTGACTTCCATGTATAAGACATAAGTGGTCTATCTCTGCTATCGAAACCAGACATTCAGGTTTATTCAGTGGGGGGGATGATCGTGCTGTGCAATACTGTTTGCTGATAGAAAATCAGCCGTGATTACCACATCCTGTTCTACTATAAATAAACCCTATAAAGGTTCTCGCTGTTATGAAATAAGTTGATATAATACTTTTAAAAACTTTACAAAGCCCATCATCATGACACGGTTTGTTCAGAGGAGGGAAGTAAATGCCAACAGGAAACAAGCTGTTTTCCCCAGTTTAGGTCAGTAGCTGGCAGACCTGCACTGCCTTTCCTGACAAAAGGGTCTCTCAAACTCCTGAAGGAATTTAAAATTTGAGACACTGGGGACCCAGCGTGGAAACTGTGGTCAGTTCAGTTGAGTTATGTAAAAAGCCAGACAGTTGTGTATGACAGGATGAGAAAAGATCAACAACATTATCTGATCATCTTCTTGCTCCTGACCTTCTCACATTGCTGAGCAGTTTCTTAGATCTGTAAATCCCTTACAATTCCTATACCTCAAACTGATTATCACATCAATTAATCCTTATTCTAACAGGAGTAGTAAACACTAGATTTGTTTATATGTGTTGTTGTCCTTTGGGCAGCAGTGTCAAAGTGCACAGTTAATACTGCTTAAAGTGGAATAAAAGGAGGCAGACTAGCTAGCTAGAATGCACCAGATCAAATACATTTTCAACTACAATACATACAATAGTAGCCTATGGGCTTCAGCTGTAGCCAATACCAACCAATGGGGCAGTCAATGCAGGGCTGAAAAATAACATTAGCACTTAGGAGGAGTCTGTAAACAGTTTTTGGTTCCCACTCTGACAGAATTGGCTAAAATCCTGATATAAGACATGTATAAAAGTTAAAAGTTAAAGCTTGGTCGCAAATGGGTCTCCCAAATGGACAATGACCCCAAGCATACTTCCAAAGTTGTGGCAAAATGGCTTAAGGACAACAAAGTCAAGGTACTGGACTGGCCATCACAAAGCCCTGACCTCAACCCTTTTGAACATTTTTGGGTAGAACTGAAAAAGCGTGTGCGAGCAAGGACGCCTACAAACCTGACTCAGTTACACCAGCTCTGTCAGGAGGAATGGGCCAGAATTCACCCAACTTATTGTGGGAAGCTTGTGGAAGGCTACCTGAAACGTTTGACCCAAGTTAAACCATTTAAAGGCAATGGTACCAAATACTAATTGAGTGTATGTCAACTTCTGACCTACTGGGAATGTGGTGAAAGAAATAAAAGCTGAAATAAATCATTCTCTCTACTATTATTCTAACATTTCACATTCTTCAAATAAAGTTATGATCCTAACTGACCTAAGACAGGGAATCTTTACTATGATTAAATGTCAGGAATTGTGAAAAACTGAGTTTAAATGTATTTGGCTAAGGTGTATGTAAACTTCCGACTTCAACTGTATATAATATACAAACTGGAGAAGAAACAGAGGAGCGAGGGTTGAAATGGCCTTTTTAAAGTGTGTGTTTGTTTCCCTTTTTAGAGCTGGTCTAGGAGGAGGGGGAGGGGAGAGTGTCCTTGGGTTTACCCCTCTGGGCTGCCAGGCCACAACAGTGCAGATAGACACAGACAGGATGAATGAAAGCCAGTAGGCTAAGTAACGTCAGGGCTATGTTCACCTGTAGAGGAAAGAGAAAAAAGAGAGGGAGTGATGAGGGGGAAGGGAGGGGGAAGGGAGATGGGATCACCACTCTGCAATAAGTCGACATCAGAACATAATGGTAAAGGTTAAAGCCTGCTGCAAAGCTCTCCCAAAGGTAAAGGTAGTCTATCTGGTCATTCTGATAACAGTAACTCCACTCACGTATAGTGGGTCTCCTCCCAGCACTCCTTTGACCAGGGTGAAGCAGGGGTACTGCAGCAGAGCCACCACTGCAGACAGAGCCATGAGCATACCGTACAGCTTCCCAAAATGACACGGAGGAAAACTACACAGAGGGAGGGAGGCAAGGGAGATAATTTAATTCATTTGTTACTACTGTACAAGAGTATGACACTAAGAATGTGTGAGCGTCTATCTGTATTCCCCTTATCCTGTTGCATAATGTTTGTTCTTGTGTGTGTGTGTGTGTGTGTGTGTGTGTGTGTGTGTGTGTGTGTGTGTGTGTGTGTGTGTGTGTGTGTGTGTGTGTGACTCACGCAATGCTGATGAAGGCTGCATTGCCTCCATAGAGGAAGGATCGGTTGAGGACTTGCAGGATGAAGGTGAGGTACTGGAGGGGGAGGAAGGGAGTGGAGGCACAAATGGAGAACAGGACACACTGCAGCGCCGTCAGGGTCAGGGAGAGCACTGATGCACGCAGGTCTGCCTCCTTCTCACTCATTCCTGCACACACACACAACACACATACACCAAAACATACAGTATGCCCACACACATATACACACACAAACACACAGATAAGATTAGTGTTGTGTGTACAAACCCATGCATATTTTACACCCTTCCCCGCCCCCTTCACAGTTAGGTATCAGGGTCAGAAAATCAGGCAGTTCTCAGGGATCTGGTGTTGAAGTTAGTTTAGAGTATGATTTCACTTACGAGTTTTCACAAAAATACCATCTTGTACACATATTTCAGTAGTGTGAAGATGTTAATCTCGATTTAATTCTGTCTTCTCCATTTCTACACCACCTCCTTAAGTAGCATATGACAACACCACTTCAGTCACCCCTTTCCAAGCAGTAATGTACTGAAGGTCAGAGGCTCTTCAGCCCACAGGTTCCTCCAGTAAAACTCTTAATAGCAGAGCAATTTATTTGAAAACAGCTGTAATGTATAGACATCCTTATATTTGAGACTTGTTTTATTGAGTTTTAACTGAAATTGCAGTTATTCAGTTACATTCTGAAATTGTTGGCATAGCAAAAAAAAATGACCTGTGAAAGAACGTTCTTTGTGTGTTTGGTTTGGAGTGTGAGTGATAAAATAATGTATATGTTGAAAGATAATGATAAAATAATTCCACTCTGAAACCTTATAACTGTATGAAATTGATTAGAATCATAAAATTATAATCTGATGATGTGTGTAGTTTTAGTCAGAATTAGGTTAAACAATGTATTTGTATAGTGGAAAAACACAGACTGTCTGAGCAAGAAGTAGCTTAGGATTTGACCTTGTATGTGTGCCAAAGAAAAGAACCTGAGAACAGTTCAACTTTGTTTGGACCGACCTGGCTAGGCCTCTGAGGAATTTATGATGGCATAGGGAGTACCTCTCAAGGTTTCCCTAATCTCGGGGGAATGGAACTGTCGGCTGGGTAGTGATACACAGTGG
The DNA here is from genome assembly GCF_002021735.2 of Oncorhynchus kisutch. NCBI lineage: Eukaryota > Metazoa > Chordata > Actinopteri > Salmoniformes > Salmonidae > Oncorhynchus > Oncorhynchus kisutch. Next base: position 37,540,735 of record NC_034192.2, read on the forward strand.
TGAGAACTATGGAGAAGGATACAACTCACCTACTGTTCGTGTGTATGTATGTGCGTAGGATATCTACTGTTTGTGTGTGAAGGTATGTGTGTAAGGAGCCAGTATAAAATGCATGTTTTTGTACAACGGACTAGGACGTCCTTGTGAATAAACATTTAGACTATTGTTAGCTGAGAAATCTGTCTGTTTCATTTAAACCAGAATCTTACAAACTCTGGGTTGCAGACTGAGTAGAATAATTGAAGTTTATGAACATTGATAACAAAATTCTCATAACATTGAGTGTGTGAGGTTTCACATGTGTGTTGTAGAGAATTTGTGTTAGTGGCTGTAGGTGAAGATTTTACCTGGGGCCCTGGGCTTGCCCTTGTGTCGGTCCATGATGAGGCCGTTCCAGGGGGCACACAGCACCCCACAAAGCTGTGTCACAGCAAAAGCATTGGTGTATGTGCTCACTGCAGGGAAAAACAGAGCGGAATAAGTTTGTGCTTAGAAAGAGAGAAGAGTTACACTTTAAACAACTTTTGTTTGTAAGTCTACTTTATTAAACATCAGTAAGATATTTATAAACGATTAAGACAGTAATACACTCCATGGCCAAAAGTATATTTCACTCCAAAATCGTGGGCATTAATATAGAGTTGGTCCCCCCTTTGCTGCTATAACAACCTCCACTCTTTTGGGAAGGCTTCCCACTAGATGTTGGATCGTTGCTGCAGGGAGTTGCTTCCATTCAGCCACAAGAGCATTAGTGAGGTTGGGCACTGATGTTGGGCGATTAGGCCTGGTGATCCAATTCATCCCAAAGGTGTTCGATGGGGTTGAGGTCAGGGCTCTGTGCAGGCTAGTCAAGTTCTTCCACACCGATCTCGACAAACCATTTCTGTATTGACCTCACTTTGTGCACGGGGGCAATGTCATAGTGAAGCAGGAAAGGGCCTTTCACAAACTGTTGCCACAAAGTTGGAAGCACAGAATCATCTAGAATGTTATTGTATGCTGTAGCGTTAAGATTTCACTTCACAAAATCTAAGGGGCCTAGCCCGAACAATGAAAAACAGCCCCGGATCATTATTCCTCCTTCACCAAACTTTACAGTTGGCACTATGCATGGGGGCAGGCAGCGTTCTCCTGGCATCCGCCAAACCCAGATTTGTCCATCGGACTGCCAGATGGTGAAGGAAACTAATTTCATGGAGTCTCATTTCTTGAAGCACGAGATGAACCGTTCTTGCGCTGACGTTGCTTCAAGAGGCAGCTTGGAACTCGGTAGCGAGTGTTGCAACCGAGAACAGACCATTTCTACGCACTTCACGCTTCAGCACTCGGCGGTCCCATTCTGTGAGTTTGTGTGGCCTACCACTTCACAGCTGAGCCGTTGTTACTCCTAGATGTTTCCACTACACAATAACAGCACGTACAGTTGACCGGTGCAGCTCTAGCAGGAATTTGAAGAACTGACTTGTTGGAAAGGTGCCATCATATGACGGTGCCACGTTGAAAGTCACTGAGCTCTTCAGTGCGGTCCATTCTATGACCAATGCTCGTCTATGGATATTCCATGGCTGTGTGCTCGGTTTTATACACCTGTCAGCAACGGGTGTGGCTGAAATAGCCGGAGCCACTAATTTGAAGGGGAGTCCACATAGTTTTTGCATATGTATAATATCTGACAATAGACATTTATAAGTGAGTGTGTATGTGTGTGTGTACCCAGAGAGGGTTCTCCCTGGGTCAGTCTCTGCAGCATGGGGTTGAGGGTGCCGATGAACAGGTAGTGTCTCAGCTGCATGACAGAAAGCCACACCAGGTGCCAGAGGAAGAACTTGGACAGGAAACACTCCCAGAAAGTAGCCACTGAGAGGGGTTGGGGAGGAGGGTAAGAGGTCAAATCAGTCACAAATACACACAGATTACATAATTGCAGTTAACAAGGTCTGTATGGTCAACCAATCATGAATATATGGGACAAGGGAACGAGAAGGGCTGATATCAACTTAACCTAAATCTACACACCTTTCTCTGCGCTCTCCTTGCTAAAAGGCGTTTCCTCCGTGACATCTTCACTCTGCACGCTGGCAATTGCTGCTGTCTGCTCCGGGCTAAAAGTCTTGGTCTGGCCACAGTTTATTCTGTCACAGGAAGTAATAGCAACACTGGTTAGAGTCACACAGAGAACAGACAGACTGGACCCACAGGGGGTGTGCTGGGGTCTCTAGTTTGTTAGAGCTTCTGCTAGAGCAACAAACAGTCAGCATACATGTATTCCCTTCTTTCCCTGGGTCAATTTTCTGGCCAACTCCTGTTCTTTCACCTAGGTGTAGCCCTCAGGGAGGGGTAGGGGATGTGTACTTTCCCCTAGGTGTATCCCTCAGGGAGGGGGTAGGGGATGTGTTCTTACCCGTAGGTGTATCCCTCAGGGAGGGGTAGGGGATGTGTTCTTACCCATAGGTGTAGCCCTCAGGGAGGGGTAGGGGATGTGTTCTTACCCGTAGGTGTATCCCTCAGGGAGGGGGTAGGGGATGTGTTCTTACCCGTAGGTGTATCCCTCAGGGAGGGGTAGGGGATGTGTTCTTACCCATAGGTGTAGCCCTCAGGGAGGGGTAGGGGATGTGTACTTTCCCCTAGGTGTATCCCTCAGGGAGGGGGTAGGGGATGTGTTCTTACCCGTAGGTGTAGCCCTCAGGGAGGGGGTAGGGGATGTGTTCTTACCCCTATGTGTTGTCCTCAGGGAGGGGGTAGGGGATGTGTTCTTACCTGTAGGTGTAGCCCTCAGGGAGGGGGTAGGGGATGTGTTCTTACCCCTAGGTGTAGCCCTCAGGGAGGGGGTAGGGGATGTGTTCTTACCCGTAGGTGTAGCTCTCAGGGAGGGGGTATGGGATGTGTTCTTACCCATAGGTGTTTCCCTCAGGGAGGGGTAGGGGATGTGTTCTTACCCGTAGGTGTATCCCTCAGGGAGGGGGTAGGGGATGTGTTCTTACCCATAGGTGTATCCCTCAGGGAGGGGTAGGGGATGTGTTCTTTCACCTAGGTGTATCCCTCAGGGAGTGGGTAGGGGATGTGTTCTTACCCCTAGGTGTGTCCCTCAGGGAGTGGGTAGGGGATGTGTTCTTACCCCTAGGTGTAGCCCTCAGGGAGGGGGTAGGGGATGTGTTCTTACCTGTAGGTGTAGCCCTCAGGGAGGGGGTAGGGGATGTGTTCTTACCCCTAGGTGTAGCCCTCAGGGAGGGGGTATGGGATGTGTTCTTACCCATAGGTGTTTCCCTCAGGGAGGGGTAGGGGATGTGTTCTAACCCGTAGGTGTAGCCCTCAGGGAGGGGGTAGGGGATGTGTTCTTACCCGTAGGTGTAGCCCTCAGGGAGGGGGTAGGGGATGTGTTCTTACCTGTAGGTGTAGCCCTCAGGGAGGGGGTAGGGGATGTGTTCTTACCCCTAGGTGTAGCCCTCAGGGAGGGGGTAGGGGATGTGTTCTTACCCGTAGGTGTAGCTCTCAGGGAGGGGGTATGGGATGTGTTCTTACCCATAGGTGTTTCCCTCAGGGAGGGGTAGGGGATGTGTTCTTACCCGTAGGTGTATCCCTCAGGGAGGGAGTAGGGGATGTGTTCTTACCCATAGGTGTATCCCTCAGGGATGGGGTAGGGGATGTGTTCTTACCCATAGGTGTAGCCCTCAGGGAGGGGGTAGGGGATGTGTTCTTACCCATAGGTGTAGCCCTCAGGGAGGGGGTAGGGGATGTGTGTTCTGGGTAGCAGGAGGAAGGTCCTGACCAGGTGGATGATGCCACACGCAGCCAGGAAGAGGAAAGAGGCACGCAGAGAGATCCCAGCCTCAAATAGCAGCTAGAGCAGAAGAGAGGCAGGAGGCATGCCATCATTATCACCATCATCATCATCATCATCATCATCACCACCACCATCATCATAATCATTACCTCATTGACAGCTATCAATTTATAATCGCTGTGTGTGTGTGTTTTACCTTGATGATGAGAAAGAGTGCGGAGGAGGAGTCGAAGGCACCATTGTAGAGGGTGATGATGGTGGAGCGAGCGGAACCAAACAGGTTGCCTATCTACAGGAGTAATAGAGAGGTGAAGCGTATTTCATGAGTACATACCACAGACTGACAAAACCCCAAGTCAAACAGAAGCAAAAGCATGGCCCAAGGCAAGGCTTTGCTATATCATGAGTGTGTTCCCAGTCATGGTCCTCTTTAATTACTGAGAGAGCTCCTCTGCCCTGAGGACTGCTGTGTACATGACTGATGTTTATTCGGGAGGGAATGAATAGGAGAGAACAGACCTGCATGTTGGTGACCAGAAACATGATGCCTCCCACAGAAATGCAGGACAGCGCCGGGAAGAGGAGAAAGGACAGAGCTGAGAGAAGAAAAAAAGAACAGACTTAGTTCTCTTGAAATCTTGCGAACTGCTGACAAAAGGGTAACAAACTGTTGATAAAAATGTATCAAACGCTTTGGGGTTTGGGTAAGCTGTGCCATAAAGCATGTTTTTGAAAAGTCAATGATTTTACCTGAACTTGAGAAGGCCACAAACAAGGCACCAGAGGTGTACATTGATCTGGAGAAGACACACACATACACACTTGCTGACAATCAGAAACACAATGTCACAATGAGACCAGTGGGTAATGTTAAAAAAGATTCAGTTTAACTTCTCGTATTCTTGCCCTCTGGTTGTTCCTCCCACTATCCTAGCCCTGTTTTAAGAGCCTTAGCCCACATCGGCTGTGTTTTCCTGGTCCTCGCGACGAGGTCTAGATCACACCTCAACCTCTTTTATTTGTATTATTCCACCTTTATTTAACCAGGTAGCCCAGTTGAGAACAAGTTCTCATTTACAACTGTGACCTGGCCAAGATAAAGCAAAGCAGTGTGACAAAAACAACAACAACACAGAGTTACACATAAACCTCCCTCTCTAGTCTCTATCCTCTCTCTATTTGCATTCCTTCTCTCTTCAATTCCCCTCCACCTAGAGTGAAAACATGTGGATTTGCTTCTGATTGGCTTAGGAGGCGATGTATGGGGAGTTTGTTGATGCAGATTTGGAATCTTGGGCTATGGAAGTTTTTTTCAGTAACTGGGTCTGTGCCACATTAACCCTAGTTGGCCCAGCCTAACCCCATCAACCCCAGGCTCAACCACACCCCGAACACTCACACTCAACAACATAACCCCCAGCCCTTAACTATATCTGTAAATGTCTCCCACCCTGTCCAACTTCATTCTTCTTTCTCATTCCCTCTCTGCTTGGCATGACCACTCCCCCTCCATTCCTTACCTCTGGCAGTGCTCGCCCTCTGGCGCTGTCTTGCACCGTCTCTTGAATAACTAGGCACTGAGTCCAATCTACTCCAACAGGAAACTAGAAGCCCAGACAACTCAAACCTTCCCCAGCACTTTCCCTTGGCCTATCCTTGGTCTCTCTCTCTCTCACACACACACACACACACACACACACACACACACACACACACACACACACACACACACACACACACACACACACACACACACACACACACACACACACACACACACACACACACACACACACACACACACACACACAAACACAAACAATTCCCCTCTCCCTTGCTTCTCCCAGAGCTTTCTCCACATCTGTTATTGTGAACAGACATGGGAACCCCTCCAAAAGGAAATACCAGGATGTGACAGCCAGAAAAATAGTGACTTAGCACTAAAGGGTACACATCCTCATGCTTTCCACCATCACTTACATACCACAAACAGAGAGACAGATGGGCAGGGACAGAGTGAAACTGTTGGAGAGAGTGGTAAAGAGAGAGACTGAAAGAGGTTCTCTGTTATGGCTGAGGCAATGGCAGACTGTGTTTAGTTTAGTATTATAAACTGAGTAGTTTGGGTCCTGGATGCTTATTGGCTGAAATATCAGACAATATACCACAGGTATGACAGAAAATTACTGCTCTAATTACGTTCGTAACCAGTTTATAATAGCAATAAGGCACCTGGGTGGTTTGTATGATCAATATACCACGGCTAATGGCTGTATCCAGGCACTCCCCGTTGCGTCGTGCATAAGAACAACCCTTAGCTGTGATATATTGGTTATAAAACCCCCCCCCCCAGGCCTTATTGCCAGCTGTCTGGCTGCTTCATAGCACTGTGCTTTTTGAAGGTCTCTCAGTCTAACAGCCATAAAATGAGCCGTTAGTGCAGCATCGACCAGAGACAACGAAATCTCAACTCCCATGAGATTAGGTATGTATTAAAGCCTCATTAACTCTGAACAGATTCTTAAACGTTTAACAAGACTCTATAATATACTGTCTTCACGTAAGGCCAAACCATTGTGGGTAACTCAAGACTAAGACTAAGACTAATCAATGGTTGATGTCAATGGGAGATTTGCGGGAAAGGTCAAGATACAGTCACAAGATAAGATAAGACAAGGCTCATATAGTTGTGCTCAGTATCTTGTTTTAGTGACACTACTGCATTAGGTTGTTTACATTATGGATATGGTTGAATATAGGTTACCAACCCTGTGCCGCTTAATGATGCGTTATAACATGTTTACAAAAAAGACTCACATTCCCAGCAGCCTGGCCACCATAGTGCCAAAACGGTCGAACAGGAAGCCATTGGGCAGCAGCAAGAAGTTGTTCATGAAGGAAGCGATGGTGAAGACGAGGGAGAACTGTTCATCCTGAGCACTGCAGTCTGACACACACACACACGCGCGCGCGCGCACGCAGGCAGGCAGGCACACACACACACACACACACACGCGCGCACGCATGCACGCACACACACACACACACACACAGGCAGAGTGCTGTCAGTATGGGCAGGTGTGTGTGTGTGCAAGAGTGTTTGTGTGTGTGTGTGTGTGTGCATGAGTGTGTGTGTGTGTGTGTGTGTGTGTGCGTGCGTGCGTGCATGAGTGTGTGTGTGTGTGTGTGTGTGTGTGTGTGTGTGTGTGTGTGTGTGTGTGTGTGTGTGTGTGTGTGTGTGTGTGTGCATGAGTGTGTGTGTGCATGAGTGTGTGTGTGTGTGTGTGCATGAGTGTGCCCAGGCCTCTGAATGACCTTTAACATATTTATTTGTATTGTAAGATATACTGTGAATCCAAACAAATGATACATTATGTGAGAATGTGTTTGAAACGGGATGGTGAGGTGTCTCAGTCACTGACCTAGGAATTGTGTTCCATTGACCCCGGTAGTGTTGACACACAGGTAGCTGAAGTAGCCTTCCGTCTTCAGGACGAACACCAGGGAGGCCCAGCCAAAAACGGCCCCCGCAAAACACAGGCACTCCAGCAGTCCTGTGACCAGGGTCATCCACCGCCGCACCACCGCCTCACCCTCACAACCCAGCATGGTCTTGTCCCGCACTTTCACTCTTTTTAGGTTCCCTGGTGGAGTCACTTCACCTAAGAGAGAAAACAAGAAAAAGAGAAAATCAGAAAACAAAACCCAACAAAGATTTTTAAAAGCCCATCTCTTCTCTGAAAGTGATTTCAAATCTCAAGACTCTCTTGAATGCCCTCTTGAATAGCATATACCCTAAAATAAGGCTTTTCTGTGTCATTTTGATCGACTGGCCATTGCATTTTGCAGCAGTCGCATTGAAGGCAAACATACATATCTAACATTCCAAACATATTGCCAAAGAAACTAGATGTAATAAAAAAGAGACAACTGCCCTGTCGCAACATTCAGTTTTGTGGACAAATGAACCACTTACTCACAGTTCAGAAGAAGCTCTCCAGCTATTCTTAGAAAACGACTCCCCTCTCTTCCCTCAACTCTCTTTTATAGTTTATATAGCCTTCCTTCCACCCAGTCTCCCCTCCCCTTCATTTAACCCCTCCTCTCCCCTAAATCCCTCTCTCTCTCACCAAATGAAGTCCTATTTTCAGGGTTTTGTCTGATGGCAAACACATGAATGTGAAGGAAAAGATACAACGAAAGAAAGCCAATACACACCATGGAAGCAAATTAAATGACATACGGGAGAGATACTTCCAATATTGCCCATCTGTAAAAAGGACTGTTCATTTGTTTGTACTCTTTTGCTTGTCTAAACTGTTGCTATTTACATTGCTAGTAAATGACCAGTGTCTTTCAATGCGTATCAAGGGCATTAGCACTTAGCCCTTAACATTCATGTGGTCCCTCTCTCACTCATTCACTCCCTACTAGTAAAGTGAAAAGGGCTGGTAGACTCAATGGGTGATGCAAGTAAACTATGAATAACGACCACAAGGTCTGATAATGTCATAATTCAGTTTTTACACCTCGGATCACAAGACCCTCTTTGCCAGAACACAGCGTAACTTCCTCAAATCCATGACCGCATACGTCAAAAGAGACAGAGAGAGAGAAAGAGAGAAATAGAGACAGAGAGAGATATAGAAATATAGACACAGCAACAGAGAGAGAGAGAGATAGTGGATGATTACTTTACAACACACTCAGACACAGCTTGGTACTCTGCTGTGTTGAAGGCCAGGGTGAAGTTCTTCTCTCTTTCAGATGCGTTCAGGGTTGAGAAGTCAAAGGCTTCTGGGAAGAAGAGATGGATGAGTGCACAGAACACCAGCCCATCACACCATGAAGATGAGAAGTTCTCTATGGAAACGCCCTGGGAAAGAGGTGGCAGGCAGAGTGAAATTGTGACAGAGAGAGAGAGAATGAAAGAGGGAGAGAGAAATAGAGAGAGAGAGAAAGAGAGAGCGAGAGAGCGAAATAGAGACAGAGACAGAGAAATAGAGGCAGAGAAAGAGAGAGTTGAGATAAAAACAAACATACAGGCTATCACACAAAGAAACAGTGATCAAACATACAGTCAGAGAGATCCTACATTCCCATCCTATTCAGATCCATGACTGGTCATGTGTGATAGGATTTATCTTATGCATAATAAACTCAGCAAAAAAAGAAACGTCCTCTCACTGTCTCACTATTTTCAGCAAACTTAAGATGTGTAAATATTTGTATGAACATAACAAGATTCAACAGCTGAGACATAAATTGAACAAGTTCCACAGACATGTGACTAACAGAAATTGAATAATGTGTCCCTGAACAAAAGGGGTGGGGGTCAAAAGTAACAGTCAGTATCTGGTGTGGCCACCAGCTGCATTAAGTACTGCAGTGCATCTCCTCCTCATGGACTGCACCAGATTTGCCAGTTCTTGCTGTGAGCTGTTACCCCACTCTTCCACCAAGGCACCTGCAAGTTCCTGGACATTTCTGGGGGGGAATGGCCCTAGCCCTCACCGGGAGAGATCCAGGCTCTTTGCTGGCCATGGCAGAACACTGACATTCCTTCCTGTCATGCAGGAAATCACGCACAGAACGAGCAGTATGGCTGGTGGCATTGTCAGGATCAGCCTGCAGGAAGAGTACCACATGAGGGAGGGGGATGTCTTCCCTGTAACTTACAGCGTTGAGATTGCCTGCAATGACAACCAGCTCAGTCCGATGATGCTGTGACACACTGCCCCAGACCATGACGGACCCTCCACTTCCAAATTGATCCCGCTCCAGAGTACAAGCCTCGGTGTAACGCTCGTTCCTTCGACGATAAACTCGAATCCGACCATTACCCCATGTGAGACAAAACCGTGACTCGTTACTGAAGAACACTTTTTGCCAGTCCTGTCTGGTCCAGGATGGTGGGTTTGTGCCCATAGGCGACGTTGCTGCTGGTGATGTCTGGTGAGGACCTGCCTTACAACAGGCCTACAAGCCCTCAGTCCAGCCTCTCTCAGCCTATTGCGGGCAGTCTGAGCACTGATGGAGGGATTGTGCGTTCCTGGTGTAACTCGGGCAGTTGTTGTTGCCATCCTGTACCTGTCCTGCAGGTGTGATGTTCGGATGTACCGATCCTGTGCAGGTGTTGTTACACGTGGTCTGCCACTGCGAGGATGGTCAGCTGTCCGTCCTGTCTCCCTGTAGCGCTGTCTTAGGCGTCTCACAGTACGGACATTACAATTTATTGCCCTGGCCACGTCTGCAGTCCTCATGCCTCCTTGCAGCATGCCTAAGGCACTTTCACGCAGATGGGCAGGGCATCTTTCTTTTGGTGTTTTTCAGAGTCAGTAGAAAGGTCTCTTTAGTGTCCAAAGTTTTCATAACTGTGACCTTAATTGCCTACCATCTGTAATCTGTTAGTGTCTTTACGACTGTTCCACAGATGCATGTTCATTAATTGTTTATGGTTCAATGAACCAGCATGGGAAACCGTGTTTAAACCCTTTACCTTAAAGATCTGGGAAGTTATTTGGATTTTTACTAATTATCTTTGAAAGACAGAGTTCATATGCCAGATAGACTTATGTATTGGAACTCTTCCTCTCCTGCACTTTAGTCTGGGGTAACTAGCGGTCAATGTGCCAGATGTAAATAGACTCTGAATTCAAGTTACTGCACCAAACTGCACTGATCAGCAGATTTCCGGGCAATATTTGTCACAACCATCTTTATAATAACCAGCAACCACGAGACTCTCTTTCTCCATGACCATCACACTTCTCCTGCCACTGCCAGGAAGCACTGCCACTTCCTCTTTCAGGGGGCCAGGGAGAGAGAGGGCATCAAGGTATCAACCACATGTCTAAAGGGATCATCTTAGAGCAAGGGAATACCATAGAAATATAATGGATGCATGCAACGTTCATCAAATCAACATTGTAGATGGAGGAAGGTTCAAGGGCTATTGGGAAGAGAATATAACCCTTTATGTCCTTATCTATTTCTATGGATACCATCCCTCTACATCTTAGCACATATCTACAGTTGAAGTCGGAAGTTTACATACACTTAGGTTGGAGTTATTAAAACTTGTTTTTCAACCACTCCACAATTTTTTGTTGTTAACGAACTATAGTTTTGGCAAGTCGGTTAGGACTTGTGCATCTACTTTGTGCATGACACAAGTAATTCTTCCAACAATTATTTACAGACAAAAAGTATTACAATTCCAGTGGGTCAGAAGTTTACATACACTAAATTGATTGTGCCTTTAAACAGGTTGGAAAATTCCAGAAAATGATGTCATGGCTTTAGAAGCTTCTGATAGGCTAATTGACATCGCTTGAGTCAATTGGAGGTGTACCTGTGGATGTATTTCAAGGCCTACCTTCAAACTCAGTGCCTCTTTGCTTGACATCATGGGAAAATCAAAAGAAATCAGCCAAGACCTCAGAAAAACAATTGTAGACCTCTACAAGTCTGGTTCATCCTTGGGAGCATTTGACAAACAGCGGAAGGTACCATGTTCATCTATACAAACAATAGTACGCAAATATAAACACCATGGGACCACGCAGCCGTCATACCGCTCTCTCCTAGAGATTAACGTACTTTGGTGCGAAAAGTGCAAATCAATCCCAGAACAAAGGACCTTGTGAAGATGCTGGAGGAAACAGGTACAAAAATATCTATATCCACAGTAAAACGAGTCCTAAATCGACATAACCTGAAAGGTCACTCAGCAAGTAAGAAGCCACTGCTCCAAAACCGCCATAAAAAAAGCCAGACTATGGTGTGCAACTGCACATGGGGACAAAGATCGTACTTTTTGGAGAAATGTCCTCTGGTCTGATGAAACAAAAATAGAACTGTTTGGACATAATGACCAAGCCGAAGAACACCATCCCAACCGTGAAGCACGGGGGTGGCAGCATCATGTTGCAGTGGTGCTTTGCTGCAGGAGAGACTGGTGCACTTCCAAATGGTCTTCCAAATGGACAATGACCCCAAGCATACTTCCAAAGTTGTGGCAAAATGGCTTAAGAACAACAAAGTCAAGGTATTGGAGTGGCAATCACAAAGCCTGACCTCAATCCTATTGAAAATTTGTGGGCAGAACTGAAAAAGCGTGTGCGAGCATGGAGGCCTACAAACCTGACTCAGTTACACCAGCTCTGTCAGGAGGAATGGGCGAAAATGCATCCAACTTATTGTGGGAAGCTTGTGGAAGGCTACCTGAAACGTTTGACCCAAGTTAAACAATTTAAAGGCAGTGCTACCAAATACTAATTGAGTGTATGGAAACTTCTGACCCACTGGGAATATGATAAAAGAAATCAAAGCTGAAATAAATCATTCTCTCAACTATTATTCTGACATTTTACCTTCTTAAAATAAAGTTGTGATCCTAACTGACCTAAGACAGGGCATTTTTACTTGGATTAACTGTCAAGAATTGTGAAAAACTGAGTTTAAATGTATTTGGCTAAGGTGTATGTAAACTTCCGACTTCAACTGTATTATAACACCATGATTGTCACAACAACACACCAGTCCAACTCACAACCCTTCAAACAACAGCTGTCACTCAAACAGCCATTATAATAGAATTAACAGTAGTGACAGCAGTTTTAGAACTGATTACTGTCAACAAGCTAACAACCAAAACAATATCGATGTAACCGAGTAATAATACACAGCTTATTTTATACAGACGAGACTGAGCAAAAGCTATCATTGGAGTGACTGCCATGAAACAGAGAATAGGAGCAGATTCTGAATATTTGACTGCAGCTAGTTCAGACTGAATAGAATAAGAGTCATCATGACATTGACATGTGAGGAAGCATGAACAGAGATCATTAGCTATTTTACACTGAGTGTCCAAAACATTAAGAACACCTTCCTAATATTGAGTTGCCCTTAGAACAGCCTCAATTCATCCGGGCATGGACCAGGTGTCCAAAGCGTTCCACCAGGATGCTGGCCCATGTTGACTCCAATGCCTCCCACAGTTGTGTCAAGTTGGCTGGATGTGCTTCAGGTGATGGACCATTCTTGATACACAAGGGGAAAAACTCAGCAGCATTGCAGTTCTTAACACAAACCAGTGCACCTGGCATCTACTACCATACTCTGTTCAAAGGTACTTAAATATCTTGTCCTTCTTGCCTATTCACCCTCTGAATGGCACACATACACAATTCATGTCTCAACTGTCTCAAGGCTTAAAAAATATTATTTAATCTGTCTCCTAGCTGAGTGCCTCCTGTGATGGAGGGGCAGTCAGCAGAAAATACAGAGCATAGGCGTTGGTAATCTTCTCTAGTTGCACCGTGATTGGCTCAGTGTTCTGTCACTCATGGGGACATACATCACCACAGAATCTACAGGGAGAGCTAGGCAGCTGCCATAGACCCATCCAAGAAGGCTCAAGATCATTGGCCACAGATAATGTCAAATCACATTATATCTACTGTAGTTTGATTGGACTGATCATGTCAACATCGTACTTTCAAAATATAAGCTAGCAAGCTAGACAAGCAGTCATCGTCATAATTCACGTCGACAATCTACTGGCAAATCCTTTTCAATCCTTGTCATATGAAGAGAAATTATAGATCAAATGTATCGGTGCTCATCGGCCATTGGACTTAAACATTACACAAGAAGTTGGAAATCGCAAATTCATCAATTAGTGGTTTGGAAGGAATCAGTGGCTAACTGCAAAAGTTAAAGCAATCACTATTTTGCTTCCCCTGCATTCTATTCAGTGGAGAGGGTGTGTGGCCCAAGCCTCAGTTTAAAGGTCTCTTTTCCAAGCTTAAAAGGATAAACATACACACGCAACACCATGGGCAAGGAAAAGGTTGACTACATTGGCCATGCTGTCAATCCAGCATGACTTCATACTTTTTCAAAACAACTAGAAACTCAAGACTGGGAAATTTCAGACTTCAGTGAGTTCAAGACAACTGGGAACTTGGAAAAAAATGAGCTCCGACTGGGAAAATATGTTTTGAACGGTCATCCAACACGGAATTCCAAGTCATGAACTCGGGCCTCTTTCTAGAACTCCGACCTGAAGATCACTGACGTCATGATTTAACCTTGTTTTTTTCCAGGGTTCCCAGTTGTCTTGAAAGCACCATAAATCCAGAGAATGCCAGACTTTGATGACAAAGTTTCATGACAAAATTTGCCCACAAGAAAGACCACTGCGCCACCTTCCTGTTCAAGTGATCACAGCACAACAAGGTGAGTTCAAAAATGTCTTGTATGCTGCTGCATAAGTTAAGTAATATACCAGGGAGATATGTATACTGTAGCTAAGAAAGTAATACTAAGTGTATGTTGTGTAGTAAGCTGTTATTACCCCATGTGCCTCACCCTAGTAAGTAATTTGGTCCCTTTCCCCCTCATAACTTAGCCTACTGTTTAGACTTGGTGGTGCACATGTAGCCTATAGCCTGTTTTAGATCAATCCAATCACCAAATATTGTAAGAACTTTCATTGTCTGCTTATATTCCCCCTTTATTTATCCTACAGTTCTGACTTGGTGTACAGGGAGAATACTGTAAGAATGGACCAAGTTCTGAATTCATTTAAAAATTGCTGAACAAATAGTTATATTGACTACATCCGTCTTAGCTCACTCATTAATGTCATAATCGAAGTTACAGATTGCCTCTTATCCACTCATCGTTCCCTTATGCCATAGTTTGTAGATCTCAATTGTCAGTAGAAACTACATTTGTTTAAGCAAGTCAGCCATATCAGCTACAGTGCATTCAGAAAGTATTCAGACCCCTTGACTTTTTCCACACTTTGTTACGTTACAGCCTTATTCTAAAATTGATTAAATAAAACAATCTACACACAATACCACATAATGACAATGTGAAAACACTTTTTTTGAAATTCTTGCCAATGTATTCAAAAGAAAAAACAGAAATAGCTTCTTTACATAATATTCAGACCCTTTGCTATAAGACTTAGGCTGAGGTGCATCCTGTTTCCATTGATCATCCTTGAGATGTTTCTACAATTTGATTGGAGTCCACCTGTGTTAACTTAAATTGATTGGACATGATTTGGAAAGGCACACACCTGTTGTATGTGCATCATTCTTAAATGGAAGAAGTTTGGAACCACCAAGACACTTCCTAGAGCTGGCTGTCCCGGCCAAACTGAGCAATCAGGGAAGAAGGGCTCTGACAGAGCTCCAGAGTTCCTCTGTGGAGATGGGAGAACCTTCCAGAAGGACAACCATCTCTGCAGCACTCCACCAATCAGGCCTTCATGGTAGAGTGGCCAGACGGAAGACACTCCTCAGTAAAAGGCACATGACAGCCCGCTTTGAGTTTACCAAAAGGCACCTGAAGGACTCAGACTCTGGTCTGACGAAACCAAGACTGAACTCTTTGGCCTGAATGCCATGCGTCACGTCTGGAGGAAGCCTGGCACCATCCCTACGGTGAAGCATGGTGGTGGCAGCATCATGCTGCTTGGATGTTTTTGAAGCGATATGGTCTGGGAGACTAGTCAGGATTGAGGGGAAGATGAACAGAGCAAAGTACAGAGAGATCCTTGATGAAAACCTGTTCCAGAGCGCTCAGTACCTCAGACTGGGGCGAAGGTTCACCTTCCAACAGGACAATGACCCTAAGCACAGCCAAGACAACGCAGAATTGGCTTCGGGATAAGTCTCTGAATGTCCTTGAGTGGCCCAGCCAGAGCCCAAACTTGATCAAACATCTCTGGAGAGACCTGAAAATGGCTTTGCAGTGAAGCTCCCCATCCAACCTGACAGAGCTTGAGAGGATCTGGAGAGAAGAATGAGAGAAACTCCATATATACAGGTGCAACAGTCTTTTAGCTTCATACACAAGAAGACTCAAGTCTTTAAACGCTGCCAATGGTGCTTCAACAAAGTAGTGAGTAAAGGGTCTGAATACTTACATAAATGTCATATTTCAGTCTTTTTAGATTTAAAAAAAAATCTGTGTTTGCTTTGTCATTATGGGATAATGTGTGCAGATTGACGAGGGGGGAAAATGATTTAATGCATTTTAGAATAAGGCTGTGACGTAACAAAATATGAAAAACGTTAGAGGCTCTGAACACTTCCCGAATGCACTGTATGTTTTTTAAAAAGGCAGTTAACGAGGCTGAATGAACTGTTTCGCTGCCAGACAAGGCTCAGCTGATTGCCGAGTGTAGCGGTGGTAAGGATTGACTCCATAGTGCTGAAAAGAAATCTCTGCTGTTGGGACAGCTTTATGTAGACCCTAATAGTTTGTGGGCACCGTTTGTCACTGTTATAGTGCAATTAATGTGTTATTTAGTGTTGTGTTGTGTAGTGGCTTTGCTGGCATGCATACCACATCATCCAAATCCAGACAGCTGATGTTCTGATAGAGCTGCAAAATCTGTATCCTACAAATCAGCTGGGCTAGATAATCTGGACCCTCTCTTCCTAAAATTATCTGCCGCCATTGTTGAAACCCCTATCACTAGTCTGTTCAACCTTTCTTTTGTATCGTCTGAGATTCCTAAAGATTGGAAAGCAGCCACGGTCATTCCCCTCTTCAAAGGGGGAAACACGCTAGACCCAAACTGTTACAGACCTATATCCATCCTTCCCTGCCTTTCTAAAGTCTTTGAAAGCCAAGTGAACAAACAGATCACCGACCATTTCAAATCCCACCGTACCTTCTCCCCTATGCAATCTGGTTTCAGAGCTGGTCACGGGTGCACCTCAGCCACGCTCAAAGTCCTAAATGGTATCATAACCGCCATCGATAAAAGACTGTGCAGCCGTCTTCATCGACTTGGCCACGGCTTTCAACTCTGTCAATCACTGCCATACATCACTCCTTCCGTGGCCACCAACTGCTCTTAAATGCTAGTAAAATGAAATGCATGCTCTTCAACCGATCGCTGCCTGTACCCGCCAGCCCGACTAGCATCACTACTCTGGATGGTTCTGACTTAGAATATGTGGACAACTAGAAATACCTAGCTGTCTGGCTAGACTGTAAACTATCCTTCCAGACTCATATTAAGCATCTCCAATCCAAAATTACATCTAGAGATGTTAGTTTTAGTTTTTATGTCTTTATTTTGGATTGGTCAGGGTTTGATTTGTGTGGGCATTCTATGTTCTTATACATGTTTTTGTATTTCTTTGTTTTGGCAGGGTAGGGTTCTCAATCAGGGACAGCTGTCTATCGTTGCCTCTGATTGGGAACCATACTTAGGTAGCGTTATTTTCTGTTTAGTGTTTTGCACCTTACAGGACTGTTTCTGTTTCGGTTATTCTCTTTGTTATTTTTGTTTAGTGTTCAGTGTAAATAAAAAGTAATGAATACTTACCACGCTGCGCTTTGGTCCGATTCCTCTTCAGACGCCGAAAACCGTTACAACTTTAATAACTAATTATGAAGTTCATATGAATGCAACAGGATTTACGTGTTGCTTGCTCATCCCCCTTTGCTTTGGAAAGCTTCTTTTTTAAGCCCATGACGTAACGTTAGCTAGCTAGTTAGATAACTATGGATATTTAGCTTGCTAGCTTATGGACTTTTAGCGGGTTAATGTCTTTTCGCTATCTAGCTAACGCTAGCTAAGTTAAAGCTGCTATATGTAACTGTTTGGGTGACCTGAACAAATTCACATAAAAATGTGTGTTATGGATCTGTCATTCTCATTTAAAGCAAGTCTAAGATTTGTGCACAAATCAGGTCCAGAGTCTGTGATGATCCCACAACGGTGACAGAGATAATACACTGTCAAATTAAGTAACTGCTTCCACACGCTTTTTTTGTTTACTCAACTTTTTGGACAAAGTGTTACCTGAATTTAACCATTTTATTTATTTTTTATTTTTTATTTTTACCTTTATTTTACTAGGCAAGTCAGTTAAGAACAAATTCTTATTTTCAATGACGGCCTAGGAACAGTGGGTTAACTGCCTGTTCAAGGGCAGAACGACAGATTTTGTACCTTGTCAGCTCGGGGATTTGAACTTGCAACCTTTCGGTTACTAGTCCAATGCTCTAACCACTAGGCTACACTAACCACTAGGCTACACTGCCGCCCCATGTTGGAGGTAAGTTTGGCCAACTTACCTCCAACATGGGAAAATGGAGGCAAAAATTCAGTCAACTTGAAATGATTTGTTTGCTCAATTTGTCTCATATGTTCATTCAACTACAAATGATGATTTTGGCAAATTACTGCCAAAAAAGGCTGTGGAACTAGTTACATGCGTACACACACACACACACACACACACACACACACACACACACACACACACGGTGCTTTTAACCTACAATGTTTTCAAAGTACATATTTGATACACGTTGACATACATGATTACATTGTGCATGTTCATTTATACAGTAATTAGTATTCAACATGTCCTCACCTGGGATTTAAACCCAGCATTCCAATCTTGATGAGATCTGTATTTAAAACATTTACACAGTGGTGAAAAGTAACAAAGTAGAAATATTTAAAAGTATTACTTAAGTAAATCATTTTTGGGGGTATCTGTAGACTACTTTCATTTACATATTTTTGTCAATTTTTACTTTTATTCCACTACATTCCTAAAGAAAATATGTACTTTGTACTCCCATACATTTTCCCTGACACCCAAAAGTACTAGTTACATTTCGAAGGCTCAGGCAGGACAGCAATATGGTACAATTCACAGACCTGTCAATATAATACGTTGTCATCCCTACTGCCTCTGATCTGACAGACTCACGAAACACAAATGCTGTGTTTATAAATAATAGCTGAGTGTTGGAGTGTGCCCCTGGCTAGCCGTAAATTAAAAAACAAGAAAATTGTGCCATCTGGCACACTTACTTTTACTTCCTACTTTTACTCAAGTATGACAATTGAGAACCTTTTCCTCCACTGTTCTTAAGTAAATTTAAAACCAGATACTTTTAGACTTTTACTCAAGTAGTATTTTACTGGGTGACTTTTACTTGAGTCATTTTCTATTAAGGTATCTTTACTTTTACTCTACTTTTTCAAACACTGCGTTTACATTTGACACTTTAGTCATTTAGCAGGTACTCTTATCCAGAGCAACTTACAGTTAGTGCCTAGTGGTTAGAGCATTGGGCCAGATACCGAAAGGTTGCTGGATCGGATCCCTGAGCTGACAAAGTAAAAATCTGTCTTTCTGCCCCTGAACAAGGCAGTTAACCCATTGTTCCCTGGTAGGTTGTCATTGTAAATAAGAATTTGTTCTTAACTGAATTGCCTAGTTAAATGAAAGATAAATAAATAAAAACATCTTATGATAGCTAGGTGAGACAACCACATATGAAATATACAGGAAACGAACATTCCATTTAGGCCAAACAATGAATATATATAATTTTGCCCCCAAAACTATTTTACTTCACTAAAATGTACCTACAAGCTATAAATTATTTTACACACACATGAAGATACCTATATATATTTTTTTTTTCACCTTTATTTAACCAGGTAGGCATGATGAGAACAAGTTCTCATTTACAACTGTGACCTATAAGTAATCATTTCTGATGAAAAACAAAAAATCATCAGGAAGTGGATCTTCCAGCGTGACAATAACCCAATCGCTAATTAAAATCCACAAAGAAATGGTTAACCATAAAATCAACATTTTGCAATGGCCATCTTAGTCTCCGGACTGGAACCCCATTGAAAACCTGTGGATGGAATTGAAAAGGCCAGTCCATGAGCGCAGATGAAGGATATCAAAGATCTGGAAAGATTCTGCATGGGGGAATGGTCTAAGATCCCTCCCAACGTGTTCTCCAATCTCATAATTTGTTGGGGTGTGTTGTTAACCTCGCAAGAATAGAGTGCTGAAGTAATACTTTTGACCCTTATCTTTTTTAGATTTTTCTTTGAGCAATTGTATTAGTATAAAATAATATAACTTTCTATTTGATTATGGACCCCACTGTATATCGGTACGAATCTGGTTGGACATTACAGGACATTAGCATTCTGCTGAGAATGAGAGAGAGAGAGAGAGAGAGAGAGAGAGAGAGAGAGAGAGAGAGAGAGAGAGAGAGAGAGAGAGAGAGAGAGAGAGAGAGAGAGAGAGAGAGAGAGAGAGAATATTCACATCTTACTGATTCACTGGTCGCTGCAGTTTATTAACACTGTATTGAGAGCCAGAAAAACAGAAAGAGAGAGAGAGGTGTTAAGACAAACAGGACAGACAGAAGTGGACACTGACTTAATAGAGAGAGAGAGAAAGCAGGACACAGTGACCACAGCGAACACAGAGGGCTATAGGTACCACACAAGGTAAGGGCTGCACCTCTCCTACCACTCAACTCACACGCTTTTATCAACATCAAAGATTCACTGCATGTGTACGTGGAAGTGTTGGTCTCTGTATGTCTTGGTCTCCATATGTGTTGAACTGTGAACTGTATTGATTGTTACTATTTCTGTTAACTCTTATATCTGAATGACTGTATTTACTTTGAGATTAAATAGGTCCTTGGGATCAGGGTAAGAATTCAATTTAATTTGAGTAGAGTCCCAACTATGCAAATCTGTTTGCTAGGGCTTGACTTGAGAATATAATATGAGTGTGTCTGTGTGTGTGAGTGTGTTTGTGTGTGTGTCTATCTGTCTATGTATGTGTGTATTTGCACACACGTATACATGTGTGTACTTATGCATGTTTGTGTGTGTATGTGTCTGTGTACCCATGGTTTCCAGAGCAGATGCAGCTGTCCGGGCTGTTGGACTGTGCCGATGTCACTAGCTCTATTTCTGGAACCTGTGTTGTTCTGCAGGTCAGATAAAGTGACTTGGAATCCTAGCGAAGGCAGGAGGGGGGGCAGGGGGCACTCACTAACCACACACATGAGAGCACTGACAGAGAGATATAGACAGACAGAGCGGTAAAGAGAGAGAGAGAGAAAGAGAGCAAAAGAGAGGGAGAGAGAGAGAGAGCAAGAGAGATTTCTGCCTAGAACTTTGAGGCTACACTGATTGATGGAATGGACGTTGAATGAACATAGATATTGAATGATCAGGAGCAATTCAATAACCTTGGAAAGGAAGAGTCTGATTTGACTTGATGTTTCAGAAGAAGTTGGACAAACAGACAAAGGAAGCCCATCAAACCATGGATGATGTATCACTCCACCAGGAGGATTC